>NW_027281632.1:0-203774 GCF_046629955.1 Centroberyx affinis | reverse complement strand
ATTACCAGCAGCACAGACATCTTGCTCTCAGTAAACTGTTTCCACCATTCCTCCTCTTGCTTTTGTGTGTGTGTGTGTCTGGTTGTGTGTGTGTACATGTATGTCCATTTGCGTATGTGTGGGTGGTCACCCCTCACTAACATGTTTACCTGTTCCTATGGCAACCCACATAAAAAAACAATTAAGAGTTCCCGTGGAGCACCTTGTTAGTGGCCGTCGTTGACCTCGGACCAGAAACACTTTATGTCTTTTTCCCCTGATTTAGGATCATTAGGGCAGCAAATTGGTGCATGAGTGAACCATTTTTTTTTCAAGCAGCCCCCTACAACACACACTATGACTGGAGCCAGTGTGAAATGTGTTGTACTTGGAGCCTGTGACCTAATGACACAACATCAGCAAGCGAGTATGTACAGCCAGTGGCCTAGTTTATTCTGGGCCGCACCAGTGGTGATGGTGGGTGGTGAGAGGTCCTAGAAGGGCTTTTAGGCTGGCTGCAGTTTGTGTTGTGGGTGTGTGTGTGTGTGTGTGCGCGGGTGTATGTGTGTGTGTGTGTGTGTATTCTAGGGTTATAGCAGAAGGACTTTAAGGGCAGAAGGAGGGTGTGAGTGAGTGTGTTTCGGGGGTACAGAGGGGTGAGTGTGTTCGCAGGGTGGGTGGGGCAGCGTGAGGCTGTTGGTTTTGGGCTGGAGTCTTAAACAAATTGGCTAGTGCGCTGTGGGAACCGGAGACGCAGTCACAGGGGGAACGTCAGCGTGCTCCGTGTCAGATTCTCCAAATTTCTCCGATAGCTAATTATCTCCCAGAGAGACAGAGGAGAGTTTTGGAAAAAGCTTTTGTTGTCTTTCTCTTCTCTCTTCCCTCTTTTCTCTTCTCTCGCTGCACTCTCCTGGGCGGGCTCTGAAAAGTTTGGTCCCTCAGTAGGCCCTTACGCCATACACACACACACACACACACGCTCACACTTTTTTTCTGTCAGAGAAGTTTGTTTGCGTGTGTTTGGTCCCTTAGTAGCCCCCGTAGCCACACAAACACACACACACACAATTTTGTTCGCTCCATAGCCCTCTGCTCATTTGCATCTCACACACTGTAACTAGCCAAACAGGGAGGCAGGTACAGTAGTGACATGTCAGAAAAAGAGATCGGTATGAATAAACAAATCATGTTCGCTTATTAGTGCCCGCAACGTTTCAGTCAGCTGGAAAACTCCCTTGTCATACGTTCACTTGACTTCAGGTTGACATGTTGTATTGCTGTCGCTGCCTTGTCAGTGTAGCCAGCAGTTCTTTCTCTCCTGCCGTGCGATCGCGGTCTATACCGCCTTGTTGTGGAGGCCCATGCATCTCTAACATCTGGGAGCAGAGATTAAAAGCCATTCTCTCTGTGGGTGTCAGCTGCGGTGCGGTGAGATGAAAGGCCCGCGTTGCTCGGCGTCGGCCTGTATCGTCGCAGAGCGGCCCGTGTCACCAGGCGCCGGGCCTGTAATGCGAATGCGATGACAGGAGAGCCGTCAGGTCCTTTCTGAGAGCACCAGCTGCAGGTGCAGGGGAGCGCCGGTTCAGTGTTTGCTGGCTCGACATGCGGCACTGTTGCTGGGCTTGTACAGAACAGGTGTTTGATCCCGGAGTAGTTTGTCTTCCCTCCACCTCGTTCTGCCTCTGTTTTCTCCTTCTTCATCTCTCTCTTTCACTTTCTTCCCCCTCCTCTCTCTCTTTGTTTCTTGTTTCTCTTAACCCTGTCTCTCTTTATTTCTGTCTGTCTCTTCTCAGTTTATCCCCACCACCGCCCAACCGTCTCCCTTCCTCCCTCTCATCTCCACAGTCCACTTCCAGAGAGAGATTCCGATCTCGCTGACGCAAACTAAAAAGGGGACGGACACTGTAAGACCCCCAGATCCCTGGCCAAGAGAGCCACCCGTTTCTCACGAGAAACGCTCACTAAGGCCTTTTTTTTTTTTCTCTGGCTTTTTTTTTTCTTTCCCTCTCCTCTTTCATTGAGTCCGTCTTTCTTCAGATGTTCTCTCTCTCTCTCTCTTGATCTCCTCTACCTGTTTTTTGTCTCCTTCGCTGCTCACCTGCAGCCCGAGTGTGAGAATGTGCCCTTTGAGAAGTTATCTTTAGGGCGACAAATGTCATCGCAACACTTTCGCTAACCTTTTATTGGCAATTATGCATACAAAAGGCTGTTGATACCAAGACGGGTTAGATTAGGTTGCAATACAGAGGGCTTTCTTTTTTCATTTTGATTAATAACAAGGTTATTTCATGTCATGTTTTCCTGTTGGTGAGAGGTTGGTGATAGACACTTGCCAGCTCTGTGTTGAGTGTGTTTGTTAATACCATGTGTGACATGGTTAGGCTGCCCCTGGTGGCCACACTGAGAACAGCACCCTCAACATCCACAGCAACCTTGCCCCAAACAACACAACCCAGTGAGACATTCGCACTGATGGTTGCGGAGTGGAAAAAGGCATAAAAATCCAAAGTCAAAGGGAAAATGGCTGTTAAAGTAAAACATGGAGGGATTATACTTTGGGAACGGGCACGCCTTCTAGAAATGAGCTTTGGCTGACAGAGCGGTCCTGCATTACCATCTCAGAGCTATTTACGAGAGCGATTACTCTGATTATTATTTCAACAATACCCTGCAATTCTCTTTCATGGGCTGCCAGCATGGGCTGGGGTAGGAAGGGCTTGCCAACACCGACGGTCTGGGAATTTCTCAAGGAACTCCATGGGAGGGGAGAGAGGAAGGAGGAGGGAGGGAAAGAGAGATGCAGCGGTAAAAAAAAAGAGAAAGGTGACACACTTCAAAAGGGCTCATGTCCTTCTGAAGGGTCACTGGTTGCAGTCCTCTTAACATGTTTTTGTCCTCTCTCTCTCTCCCTCTGCAGCCCCCACGGAGCCTTTGCTGTGCAAATTTGCCGACGGAGGGCAGAAGAAACGCCAGAGCCAGAGCAAGTATCCCCAGAACGGGAGGCCGTGGCACAGAGAAGGCGAGGTAAGATGCCACACCCATGCAGCTGCCATCCGCACTCCACATGTCCTACAAGCAGTCAGCTGAATTTATACAACATATAACAAGTCTTGGTCCAAAATAAAATAATCCTCAATTGAAAAATATAGACATTAAAACAAAGTAAGCTACTTTTTGAGGATAGTAGCTAGCTTACTTTCTTGGCTGACAATGTGACACCTTTACCAGACTGGCCCTATAACTAGTTATGCAAATCAAACTTTTTGTAATGTTCAGGTTTTAAATTCTACAACCTTTTCAAAACCAATTAGATAAACTCAAAAACTGCATAGCTGTCAACCTAAAAATAGAAATAGTGAAAACACAGTTTTCACTTGACAACACCAAAATGCCACATGAACTCAGTTGATTTTTTAAATATACATGTATACCATAAATTCTCAGTAATAACGTTTTAAAACTGTATTCCTTTGTTTATTCAACACATATTAATTCACATAACCAGGGGAACCAGACATGGCGAAAACAACCCCCCCAAAAAAGTCAGTTAACGCCGTTAAACGCAGCCCTTTCCATTCCTGCATGGTGACGTTCATAGCAAGGCCTTTACCTCTGAGGTAATGGCATTTCTAATAACGGGCCTCCCTGCTCACAAGGCCCCTTGAGAAGTTGGCTCCAACATCTGGCTTTATGTAAACCATCGCAGCCTGTCATTTTTATTTACTCTAAGGTATGGAGCTGTTAAAAAAGAAAAAAATGGCTGAGGTATCGATCAAACTGCCCCCGGATGTATAGGCGCTGTCAGGTAAATTGCATCTCAAGGCAAACGCCTCACTGAACACGTATATTCCCGTCATTCATCAAAATGCTGGGAAACCTGAAATTGGATACAGCGCTATGGTAACGTATTCATCAGCAACATGTGAAGACACATAGAAGGTTAAAGTCTGCTCATGGGCTACCTACCAGCTATACCAGGAAGGACAGATAGAGGAGTTTTTCAGCCTGGACTATATAGAAGAGAATAAATGTAAGCACATGTGCAAGGAGACACACACACACACACACACACACACACACACACACACATTCAGTGGGGTTGACAGTTGTGCTGAAACGGCAAGGTAGGGGAGAGAGAGATGAAATGTTTGTCCTTCAGAAAACACATGCTCTCTGTGTGTCTGTGTGTGTGTTGAGGTGGGGGGCTGTAGGTGGGGGGGTAAGTGTGTGTGTGTGTGTGTGTGTGTGTGTGTGTGTGTGTGTGTGTGTGCGTGTGTGTGTGCGTGTGTGTCTGTCTATCACGTGTTCAGCAGCCCTAACACCTATAAGCCAGTGAAGCGTGTTTAACCTAAATCACATTGCTACATCCCCTCACAGCCCCACACATTGACAGGGTCAGCTCAGTTGACTTGAGGTAAGGCGAGACAAGTGTGTATGTATTTGTGTGTGTGTGTGTGTGTACTTCAACTTGATGGGAGAAATAAGAATAAAAGCAAAATCCTCCATTGTCTCTTTCAGTCCTTTTGCCTCTATTTATCCTTCGCCCCCTCTGTCCTCCACCTTTTACACACTGCCATTGGCCTGAGCTTAAAACAACTGCTTCCCACATGTCTCTCACACACACACACAACTACAAAAACACGCATAGATATACACACACAAGCTATTAACATGATTTGTGTTTTTATCTTTGTGAAAAGGCAACTTAAATCAGATGCTATCCGTCAGAAAGTGGTACCGCACACACACACACACACACACACGAAGGCTAACAGTGTGATTTGTGTTTTTGTCTTGGTGGATGCGTGCTCCATGGCCTCAGAGAGAGAAACCCAACATCTCTCCTCTGTATCCCCCCTCTCCTTCCCTCCATCAGGCCCCCTCCCTCCTGCCATGCTTCACATTACCCAGTGTAAAGGCATGAAGGCATGACTGAGAGGCCGAGGTTTAAGTGCTCAAGTTCAAGGGAGCGTGTGTGTGTGTGTGTCTGCATGTGTATGTGCGTGGTTTGCCTGTGTGTGTGTGTGTGTGTGTGTTATTTGTTTTGCTATCTTTGTGGGAACCAGTTTGAGTTTTACACCTTCAGAGTCAGGTCATTTTAGCCGGCCTCACTCAAAGAGGCTAGACTTGGATTTAGGATACAGGCTAGAATTAGGATTAGGTTTAGGTTAGGACAGTGGTTCTCAACCTGGGTGTTGGGCCACAAAATAATTTTGGGGGGTTGCGAGATGATTGATGGGATAGGAAAAAAACCTTAACCTTAATCTTAAAATAACTTTCTACTCAAATCTCTATGAACACAAATTCATTATCAAGTCTATTTTTTCAGATTTTTCTCTAATCTTTGCTTTGTTGTAATAGTTCAGCCTCTTGGCCTCCTCTGACATTTGATAATTAATTCAATAAAACAACATCATTCTTTGTTTGAACTGATCACCACTCTGCATATGCTCACCTGTAACTGGCGTGAGTAGGCATCGCTTCATTTTAAAGGGTCAGGAGCCATAAAAGGGTTGAGAACCACTGCCATGTCCCTCTCCCTCCTTCCCTCCACTCTTCCTCTCGCTCTTTTTCCCTCTCATTCTCTCTCTCCATCTCTTGTTTTCACCCTCATTCTCTAGTTCTCATTTTGTCTTTCCCTCTGGCGGAGATAGGGGATATAGGGAATGAATCGAGTCAGTGGAAGGTCTTCACAAGTATAGTAAGACAACGTGTGTGTGTGTGTGTGTGTGTGTGTGTGTGTGTGTGTGTGTGTGTGTGTGTGTGTGCGTCCATGTGGTCATTGATCAGCTCTACAGGCAGGGCAGGGGGAGATGGGAGATAGGCATCACATGTTAGTCTGTTTATCAGCTGAGAGGCCATTCCTCACCGCCGCCCCCCTGGCAGGCAGATGAAGGGGAGCGCCAGCCCACGCCATTTATTACTCTCTCCCTTCCTCCGTGTCTCTCTCCCTCCTTCCCTCCACTCTTTCTCTCGCTCTTTTTCCCTCTCGTTCTCTCCCTCATTCTCTAGTTCTCATTTTGTCTTTCCCTCTCTCTCTCCCGCTCTCTCCTCATGTTTGAAGTCAGCCCAGATCCCACAGCAACATATGGAGAAAGAGAGAGAGAAGGGGAGAGAGAGGGAGAGTGACTCATTTAGAGAGAGAGAGAGGAGCACACTGCATGATCAGTCAGAAGTTACAAGGGGTTGAGTGCTGCAGGGTGGTTGGTGGTGAGGATTGAGAAATATGTGACAGATTTTCTTGTAAACTACCCAGAGTGGGAGTCATGAAAGTGTTCCCTCTCGCCGTCTCATGCTGACAACATATTAGTCACCGCTTTTTTATTTTTTTTCTGCACACACACACACACACACACACACACACACACACACAACACATACATACACACACACCCACACACACACAGACACGCACACAAGCGCGTCTTTAAAGCTCCATGGGTGCTCATTCTCCACTCTCTCACTCTCTTTCTCACTTCCTCGCTCCCTTTCACCAACACACACTCCTACACACAAAAACTTTCAAAGTCACACTTCTCAAGCACCTACTCTGGGGGAATGAGTGTAGATGAAAAAAAACATCCGGCTCTCCACTCTGTGTGAAAGCCTGACAGATGTCCGTGTGTGTGTGTATGTGTGTGTGAGTTGCTGTGTGTCTGTGTGCGTGTGTGTGTGTGTGTGTGTATAGGGAGGGAGAAAAAGAGAGAGTGTCTGTGTATGGAGGGCGAAATACAAGGAGGGAGTGGGTCAGTGTGTGTGTGTGTGTGTGTGTGTGTGTGTGTGTGTGTGTGTGTGTGTGTGTGTGTGTGAGGACACAGAGACGATGGCTTGGCTCGGCTTTCCTGTATAAGAACAGTACAGCACAGGTGTCCTTTACAGCTGCGTAATAGGCTGTCCTCACCCGACCCTCTTCAGCGGGATCCGTGTGTCACACAGACACATGTATGCACACACACACACACACACACACACACAGACACAGATGCAGACACACTCAGACAAATGCATGCAAAAAATACTCACATTTTCCCCCGGAAATGTGCCTATTTTTTTTTATTTTTACCGTTGTTGCTCAGAATCTCACACTCAGTGTCAATTCAGTTCAATTCAAAAGGTGCTTTACTGGCGTGGTAAAATGCATTTACATTGACAAAGCATGAGGAAGACAATATACATTTATACTGTATATAACCTGTCTTACAAAGAAGACAGATGAACAGGCATTGATGCAAAAAGATTCTGCACAACTTGTAATAAGCTTGAATTGACGATTGACTAAAAAGAGACATCAACTGAATCTCCAGTGCTTGTTTTTTAGCAAGCTGTTATGAATTTGACTGCCGTTACACCACATTTTGGCAATTCTCCAAGGAGGCATGGTAATTTTTGGGTTGTGATCTTGCTTTCGAATTCCTGATATATTTGGATAATCCTTGGGAAGAAATTCTATCTTAAATGATTGTATTTAGCGCGTGAGGAGAGGAAGTGTAATTCCGTTTCCACCTCGTTTAGCAGGCAGAATGAACATAACCAGTCCTTCCTTGGAAGCCGTGTCCGTCTGTGGCAGCCAAGCCATGTTCACTGAGTCTGTACATAGTCAGGGTTTTTCTTAGTTTTGGATCGGACACTGCGGTTGGAGAATTTCTCCATCTCACCAAAAGACCCACGGACTTCCAGTCAAAAGTTTGGACGCACCACATTTTTCTTAGTTTTTACTATTTTCCACATTTTAGATTAATAGTAAAGATATCAGAACTATGAAATAACACAAATGGAATTTGGCAGTGACCAAAAAAGTGTTAAACAAATCAAAAGTCACTATTTATATTTGTCTAAGAAACACATTTCAAGCATTTAAGCATAAGCCTTTAGATCAAAATGGCTTTAAGAGAATGAAAAACATAGTACATTCAATCAGGTGTGTCCATACTTTTGACTGGTAGTGTACACGTGCATGCGAACACACACACACACACATATACAAACACTCTTTCTCTTCCGTTCCCCTGTTGCGGAAGAGCCAAAAGCCGACTGCATCAGTAATCAGTCATTGGCCATGCAGGATCCCCGGCCGGGAGATTCTCTGCTGTGGAATTCATCAGCACATGGAACCAAGGGCAGCACTTAGGGGAGTTATCAGCCTCACCAGACAGCTGGCCATGTCTGCCACGGCTATTAGCGCGCACGTGAACACAAACACACTCGCATGCGCACAAACATGCGGAGAGACACGACACACGCGCACACACAATACAGGCATGCGGCGAGACTCACACATGATCAAACATGTGGAGAGAAGAGAGGGCATAAATACACACGCAGAGACCCCTTACACACACACATGGACCCACAGAGAGGGACCGATGCTGCTCCCTTCATCAGGCCTTTACAGCCCAGAAAAAGCCCTTTATTTACTAGCTGTACAAATGCTTAGCTGTGCCACGGTCTATCACACTGCGTTGTGAATTGCTTACAACTGTCTAGGCCGGTGCTTCTCAACATGGGGCAAATTGATGAATTATCGAACTTCACCATTATTTCATTTACAAGAGGTTAACACAATTAGAGAATGTAGATTTTGATCATAGGTTCACTGTTATCTCTCTACCTACTATACAGTCGTGGAATTCTGGACAAAATTGTATCTAACAATATTCTTAGATTTGAGTCCGAGAGACAAAATCTCATCAAATGGGGGTCTGTGGGCCTAATGTGGACTAAATTAGGGGGTCCTTGATATGAAAAAGGTTGAGGGCTATACACACAGAAACACACACACACGCTGGAGTATGCAGTGGATACACATAGTGTTGAGTTACATATGGTAATGTGTATGGATAAACATCCTCACACATGTCGAAGCATACCAAGGTGGTCGTATTCATCACTTGTGCACAAAATACTTTAGCAGACGCATTGCACACAGTCCAAACCACAGGTGCATACACACACACACACACACACAGGCCCACACATACTTGCATGCACACGTGGCTACACAGACCCCAGACTCACGCAAACATACACACAGTCACACATGCACACACAAATTGGTACAAAAACAAAGGCCTACCGCCACACACACACACACACACACACACACACACACACACTCACTTCCACACATCCCCAGTGTCGCAGTGGGCTTATTCATCCGGTGTAGATTCCCTGTTTTTGCTCACTCTCGTGGGTCTGGTCCAGGCTCACTGATCCCCCTGCTCCTCTGAGCCTCTATTCCCTTAACAGGATAGCTCACTCTAGGTAGCCCTCTGGAGGAACAAGGGGGGAAGAGTGGTACAGAAAAAGAGGGGAGGAGGGGTAGATAAAGAGACAGAGAGAGAGAGAGAGAGGGGCAGGGGGTGAAAGAGAAAAGTGTAAGGAACGAGAGGAAGAGAAGAGAGGATGATGGAGAAAGAAAGGAGAGACAGCAAAGTGAGAGAGAGAGAGAGAGGAATGGGCGAGAAAGAGAGAGTGTGTATGCTGATGAAATCTGCCGTCCTCAGCAGCCTCCCTTTAAAAGAAATCGGATTAGCTCTCCTCCGGGAGAGAACCTTCAGGAATGCAGATGACGGATTGCGGTGTGCAGGTTTCTCTCCTGGAGCATAGGAGGGCCTCACATAAACATACACACATACACACATACACACACACAAAAACACACAAGCACACACACACTGTCAGCAGACAAAGAACTCAGTTTTCTGCTCAGTCCCTTTCTTTTCCAAAGGGCACTTCTTCATTTCCTCTCATTCATAAAAACATGATTGTACGTGATTGAAATGCAAAGAAATGCCCTCGATACTAATCCGCTATGTCCTATTGACTGTGCTTTGTCCCACATTGGCTTGTCTCTTGTCACTTTTTCCATTTTGAAATGAGTTGATTTTGATTTAATTAATTTTG
The DNA here is from genome assembly GCF_046629955.1 of Centroberyx affinis. Taxonomy (NCBI): domain Eukaryota; kingdom Metazoa; phylum Chordata; class Actinopteri; order Beryciformes; family Berycidae; genus Centroberyx; species Centroberyx affinis. The sequence goes on along the minus strand of NW_027281632.1, from coordinate 193,892 downwards.
GACAAAAAGAATCAGGAGGATCAAAATCACTTCATTTACAAAGTACAATAAAGTTACGAGAAATTGTCTGGGTGACATTGGTGCAGGAACACATCGACAGAAGTGGCATTGTGAAAACACCACAAGGTACAAAGAAGTGTAAATGTTAAAGAGGATAAGACAAGAAAGATTAAAGGAGCACTTACATCCAATATGGTTGCCAAAGTAACTAACCCTAACTAAATTTTTATTGTATTTTTTGTCCCATCTGATTCAACCAACCTAACTTGTGATTAATCCTGTATGTTTGTTGTTTTCTTGTGTTTCAGACTGGCATGGCGCTAACATACGATCCCGCTGCAATGCAGAACGGGTAAGAGTCTGGTGGTCGATCCATCCTTGGCACCATCTAATACACTCATCTATTGGCCCATAGGACCCGAGTCAATACTACTGTCATACATGTAGATTAATGTACTGTCTGCACTTTGTTACTCTTTGATTAAGGAAATCTATATGGGCTTCAAAGATCAGTTTTCGTAGGTGGGGTGAGGGATGAGGGAGGGGAAAGGGGAGTTGAGGCAGCTAGTGTGTGTGTGTGTGTGTGTGTGTGTGTGTGTGTGTTTGTACAAGTACATATTTGTGTTCCTGTGTTCCTGTGTCTTTATGTCATGACTAAGTGGTGCAGTGGAAATAAATGACCCGGCGACGTGTTTTATTTTTCCCCACAGTACTGAGACAGGAAGGAGAGCATTGAGGCTCCCCTCTCTCTCCCTCTGGCCTCAGGAAGCGTCTCTCTCTCCCCGCTTCCCTGCTTCCTAAACCACTTATCCCCCAGTGACTCGGAGTCAATCTCACCCAAAACTGGATGAATAACGTCACTCATTACACACAGCTCGCCTTGTAAAAGCCTGCTTTGCTGCAAATCTGCCAAATTATAATCCTGCGGTTATTTGTGTTAAGGAATAGAACCGCTAAGAAAGGGATGATTCGCTCATCCTACGTTCTACCTGAAGTTTATCTAGGCGTACTGTCGCTCCACGTACAGGGAATGGCATGAATTAACTAACAAAGAATATGGAAGTGTATAGTTAACTTTATTCAAATGTAAATGCAAATTGGAAAATGAAAATGCAATCGAATTGAAAATGGAAACAGACATGCCATTTCACATTTTGTCTGAGAATGTGCATACTAGTACATGGAAATTCAAATGCAAATTGGGTTAGTGAATTTAAAATTTCATTATAATGCAAATTATGCATATATAATGCATATATATGCAATTTATGGTTGCATTTTCATTTTCTGATTAGCATTAATATTTGAATAAAGATAATTATATGCTTTCATGAGAGAACAGCAAAGAGAGAAAGGTTGGAAGATGAAATCCGGCCTGAAAGGGCCGCAGCACCATATGTTTTCCCAGCATCATCCAAACATGTGAATTCTATTTCAAAGTAGATTTTCACAATATAATGTAATGCGCAACATAAAGAGCTGATGCTGTATGTTGAAATTGAAAGTTGAGTCGTCAAGCCCAGTACATTACTCCTCTAATATCTCAGCCCAGTAATATGATCCTCAGCGCAGGTGACAGAGACTAGTGGACATTCCACTTAGCCTCCCAGGGGATCGCACTGACATTCGGGTTGCTATAAACCTTCAGCAATGAGATAAAGTACCGTAGCCGACCACCTCGCTTCTCAACGGCTCAACTCAACCCTTGGCAATAGGCTTCTTTAAATGCATTGAGTTTTCTCCAAGCTCCCTTGATATTGGAGTCAGCGTGCTACCTAAGCCAGCCAGCACGGTACAGTGTAACCTTAATACTTGAAGCTGGGGGGAAAAAAATACAGACAACCTCCTATTTTATATGATGACAAAGCTCAATTTGATGTGATAAAACCTGACTTTTCAATTGAGAATGCTATAAGACGCTTCATGAAACTTTTATGCGGCCAGCGAAACACAATATATAGCCAAGTGTGTGATTTGAGCAAGCTATGAGATAAAACCACTGTGTGTGTGTGTGTGTGTGTGTGTGTGTGTGTGTGTTCAGGATCCAGGAACATAGGGTAGTGTATAGACAGAGAAATCTCTATCACAAGGCTGTATAGACAAAGTCTCAGTTAACACCCCATTGCTATACTGAAGTAATGTGGTTTGGTGATGTATACATTATGCTGTATTATGCCATAAAGTAGGAATTACTGACTATATTGACATATTTTTATTAGAAATTCATTACTTAAAATACATACTGTATATACTTAAGACTTTCAGACAAAAAAAATGCACATTGTTGCTAAACTATTTAGACAAAATATTTTTAAAACCCCTAATATATACATACATATATTAAATATAGGCTATATACATATTTATTATTTTATTTTTTAGATTTAGATATTATATTATTTCTAATAATTTTTTCTTCTTATGGTAGATGTATCATATATTGATCTGTTCCTTGTCCCTTGTTCTTGTTCATTTTTCATGTTTAACCAATTTTTGTCAATAAAATGGAGGGGAAAAGATAAAAACAAAGTAGAAATTTCTGACTAATCTGTCATTTAGAAACATTTTATAGAAATGCTTATTATGATTTTGACAGGCTGATTGTGCTGTATGGACACAGAGTCTGACGGCCTGTTTTCCTCTCTCTGTTCTCTGTCTATTATACCTTCTCCATTCCTCTTTCTTCCCTACCTTTTTTCTTTTCTCCACCCTCCTCTCCTCGTTTTTTCTCTTTCTTTCCTCCCTTTCTTCCCTTTCCCTCTCCTTTCTCAGGTTCTACTCCTCGCCTTACAGCATCGCCACCAACCGCATGATCGCACAGACCTCCATCACGCCCTTCATCGCTGCTTCCCCCGTTTCCACATATCAGGTGGGCCATAATGCACTGCATCATGGGAGATAGCCGTCTGTGTGTGCCCGTGTGTGTGTGGCAGGAGGGTTTGCTTTGTGTGGGGGGATGGAAGAGAGGGGGCGGGCTGAAAAAACAGCATGGGGTTCTCTCATCGTTTCTTCGCTGCTCCAGCTGTGCTCGATGACATCTGTTTCGTTGGCGGCAAACACAACAGGCATCAGAAAACGTGCAACGAAAAAAAAGGATTAAAAAAAAAAAGGCTGACAGGGGAAGAAAAAAAGAAAATCACCCATCAAGAATGAAAGTGTCTAGGAAAAACAAACATTTTCCTCCCTCCCAGTTCCCTGACCTCTTTTGTGCTCTCTCAGCTGCTAACGCAATGAAGGGGGCTTTTTTTTTTTTTTTTACTTACTTCCACACTATCACTTCTTCCAAAGTGAATTTCCACACTCCTCATGGCTGTGATCCGTGGAATAATGAAACAGAACAGAACAGGAACGTGAAAATTGGCTGTGTGCGATGTCAGGAGCGTTAGCCTTTTTCCGTCAACACACATTTCACGCAGCGCCCGTCGCCGATTCTAAACATCGAGAGGCGCCGCCACTCTGCCCTTTCCCTCCGACGCCACCGTTTAACATCGGTTCTGTTTGGTATGCAGAGAAAGAGAGAGGGGGGATAGCGAGCGAGAGAGAAGAGATGAGGGATAGATGGGAGGACGGAGACGGAGAGAAAGATAGAACTAGGGAGAAGAGGATGGGTGGTGGTGTTAGCTGAGGTGTGTGTGTGTGTGTGTGTGTGTGTGTGTGTGTGTGTGTGTGTGTGTGTGTGTGTGTGTGTGTGTGTGTGTGGGGTGTTGCTGAAGGTTGCCGTGCCCGTCTTTGAGGCACGCTTGATTAAAACTCTGGTCCAGTACCTGGGGTGGAGGGGGTAGAGGAGGGAGGAGGAGGGAGAAAAGTGGGCCAGGGCGCGTCTCTAATCCGCTCTCGGAAGGCTTCCCAAATTGATTTATCAAAAACAATGGCCAGGCTTTTGAGGAATATTAATCCTCACAGTTTCAATATCGGGCAGCTCTGCCGCCGCTTCCTGTAATATTGCCCTTCAGCCAGTCACGGCGGGAAGGTGAGTCCTTCATCTTCTGTTCAAGTACAAAGAGACGGAGGAAAAAGAAAAAGAGAAGACAAGCCGGGCCGCCATACACGCCAGACAAAAGGAATCGCTTCCTTTTATGATGGAAACAATTTCCTTTGTTATGAAAAGACTCAAGACTCATAGAAATTATATTACATTCCTCCTTTTAGGTTTATGTTCAGCGGATATATTTGAGCTACTGTTCCGATAGTATTGATTTATCAAATGTGGAAATGACCCATGCCAACAGCAGCGTTCTGGTGTTCCTTTAAGACTGGCTCCAGTAAGCTTGAATGGTAATTGGCTTTGTGTTCTGGAAAAAGCCCTTTGATGATCCACATGACAGTAGCCAGTCCAGACCAGATCACTACCAAGATCTCAGCTGGTCCCTCCAGCCAGCCGCGGCCTGGTTATAACCCGGCCTGCTTTGCATCACTAGCTGAGTGTTCACTCTTTTTTCTGGCAGGCTGGCTCATTGGCTGACTTGACTGTGTGGCTGGCTGGTTGGATGTTTGGCTGTTGACTGTCTGGCTGTTTGGCTTGACGGCTGATTGGATGGATGGCCAGCTGGCTGACTGAGTGTGCGGCTGGTTGACTGGCTCGGTGTCTGACTGTTTTCCTGACTGACTGGCTTTTTGGCTTATTGGCTGGTGGGCTGTTTTAAATGGAAGCACGAGCTCACAAGTTCAGCCAGAGGTGGAGAGCTCCTCAGGTCATGAACACTGTGCTGTTACCTGCCTGCAAAATGACAACTGACCAACTGTTAGAATGATAAGCCAGCCCAAAGCCTCTCTATGAAAAGCCGCTTTATAAATGTGTTGGGATGCCAATATCTGGGCTGGCCTCTTCTACTAACCAGTACAGGCAGTGTTTATGTCACTGGGGAAATGCTAAAGATAAGCGATTAAGAATGAGCTTTCCCGCTCTCTATCTGTCTATCTACTGTTTTGCTGTGGAGAACAAACACGGCCATGCATAAACAAACAGACTTGGCTTCATGTTATAGAATACCAAGCCTGTTTAGGTAGGGATCCAAATCATGGGTTTGGATTGGCTCAGAGGATTGGTTGCTCTCATAGAAGATTATTCTGTGTTTGTCTTTGTTTAATCTAATCATTTTACCAGGATCAATGGCCAGCCTGTGTGTTTGTCTGCTACAAGCTGTCTAATTCCCCTTTCCAGCAAATCTAAAAGCTCTGTTTGTTCATCCATTCCTTCTATCTCTTGATCATTCTCTCTGTCACTGTTTCTCCATCTCTGTCTTTCTCACTCTTTGTCTGTAAATACACATATCTTTGTCTATTTTTTCTTCTCCTTTCTCTGTTAATGGCATGGATAATATTATGCTGAATAACCCTCACGAGGCCATAGAGAAGAAGGGTCTGTTTCTTTTCTAATTTATTGGCTCTTTGCTCAAGTCATACTGCTAGTAATAATGGAGAAACAGGAGAAGGATGGCCCATTCCAATCTCTTTGTAATTCTTTGGCAAAACTTAATCTGTGTTTGGTTTAGCCAATCTGGTGCATAAGAACCAATGCAATAGTTCTACAAAACCCCCAAACTCAATGAGTATTTGAACATATTAAATATTTGAACATATTAGGCTTGCATGTTATGCAAGTGTTCACTGCTTTATACTGAATCCTGCTTGGATCTGACAAAGACAGGAAGATTTATTTTGACAGCAACATTTTATATTTTGTTTTTTTTGTTTTTTTTTGTTTTGTTTTTTTCACAGGTCCAGAGTACGTCATGGATGCCTCATCAACAATACGTTATGCAACCTACAGTAAGTACTCTACCATTCACCTGCAATAGCAGCCGACTCTTAGTTAAATAGCCATGGTTTGCCTGCACTCTCTCTGTAGTGTTTGGCCAGCGTTGTTGAAGGGTTTTAGGAGGGAATCATTAAAAGAACCTTTTTTAAGCCCTTGCTGAAAAATGTTTTACAACATGGAAGAGTTTTTTTTATATCTATATATATTTAGAGCCATATGAATGATTGGAAAAATAGACTGTCTGGAAAAATGTTTTAGACACACATTCTTCCTCTGCTGCAGGTCAATTGTCAAACCAACTCTATTGCATACGTGCACGTGCACGTGCACACGCACACATATCCATGGGTGCAAACACACACACACACTCTCTCATACACAGGTATAAACACAAACACACACACACACGGACACACACACACACACGGACACACACACACACACACACACACACACACACATAACCACATACAAACTTCTGATAGCTAAATGATTAGACCACTTCTGTCCTGCAATTACCATACAGACTTCTATAAAAGCATATTATCTCATTCTGATAACCACATGCTTCCATCTTCCCTAAGCATACAAACACATTTTGTTTTATTTTTTGGTTTGGAGTTTATGGGTCTTGGATGAGCCAGGCAGTGATTCAGCATCATTTACCAGACCAGACCGGAGCACAATACAGAGAGGCTGCAGACTGTTGCTCTGGGTTACCAGGCTAGACAGCAGACACGGAAAATATTAATATTAATTAGATTCGGTACACCAACAACGCTGTCTGCCACAGTACGACTGAGGTAGTCACATTGCATCCAACAGCATTCAGTTGTCCTGGTTGAAGAGTGCAGTACATTAATTTACTCAGAGTCCAGAACATTGTTTTTCTAGGTCAACCAGAGTCTCGTAGTCTGCAAAGAATATACTAATACATACTAATGAGTAATTTAATCTTTCCTCCATTGGTAAAATCATATTAGAAACTTGTTTCCAATGCAACTCAAATTGTTTCAAGAATCGTATTTCAACAATGAATTGGAAAAGTGGTAAAGAGATCAGCCAAGGGTTTTTTTTTTTTCTGGAGATAGGTCACATTTTCTGGTTTAGAACTGACATCACTACCATAGATTAAAGTTCATTTGGGCATAAAAACTCAAACAATTCCTCTGTGGGTCCACATGGTTTGTTTCCCACTCATTGTCTAGAGACCACAGAATACCGGGTATAATTTTTTAAATTGAGCGGTATTCCAATTTAAAAATATATTGGGCAGGAAAGTTGTTGACATCTCCCAATGAATAACAAGTTCTGTTTCTTAGAGTCTGGTGTCTTTGTATAAACGGTAGTGCATGCATAGACTAGGTAGCCATGTTGAAATACTGTTGGACTTGTTAGTGTGTTGGTGAAAACTTTGCAGCCAGGGGCTTCTGCATTAGTAAAGGTGTGAGAGATGGTGGTTTTAGAGCCTCTAATAGGTTTGAGCTTTTATATTCAATCTTCCATCCATGTTTTCAGTGAGGTACATATTGTTTGGCAATATTCTCAGATAAGCCTTACTAATGTAGAGACAAATGTAGGCACGTATTTTGAAGCTCGAGATTCATAAATTGATCCTAGCTTTACCGTAAGTGTTCTCATTTTGTTGCTTAGAGGTCTGAAATCATTGTGCCAGAGGCTCTAACGTTTGCTTGAGACTTTGTTTGGCTCCTGAAGGTAATTCAGTGCACTTTGTTCTGCTCAGCTCACAGTTCAGTCACTGAATGAGCTTTGGAGCCAGTTCAGGTCACATATATTTGATCTGTGGCACTACTGTACAGTACTGAGTGCAATGTATGTAATACAATATAGTGCAGCACATTGCAGTATAAATCAATTTCTAATATACACAGACATATAAAATATATATTGTATATCTAATGCAAATATTGTATTGTGTGTATAATTTTAGTTGTTTAATTTTATTTTCTCATGAAATAACCATTGTAGCCCTGAGGGATACTTGAGTAATTATTTCATTGAAATAGCCTAAAATGAATCAAGCAGCCCGAGGCCTGAGAGTTAAAATCATTCTGGCATGGAAGTTCACCATTCTGTACAATTGTGCATATGTACAGTATTTATGCTTGCAGGTGAGCAGGAATCCCTTCATTTTTAGGATTTATGAGCGAAGAAGTTTGGGAACCGTCTTGTGGCTCCAATGCAATACAATACATTCAGTACAATGGTGCAACACAAACTCTGTATCAGTGTTACTCAGACTCAGGGCCCACTGCTGGTCCTTCAGATGTCGCCTAGTGATCTGTAGCAGCTAATAATGTAATAATTTCTGGATGTAATGTAAAAAACTATGACAATGTCATACAGTGCCCCCCTAAATGGATTGAAAATAATAAAACCTGGTCATGTAATACATTCATGGTAAATGTCAAGGAAGGAAGGGACATATTTTCAACTGATGATGTAATAATAATTTGACTAATAATGTAATAATGTAACTACTTGTAAAAATAAGAAGAACTTAATTAGTCGAGTTGTTCCATAATTAGTCAATATTATTATTACATCATCAATAAAAATATGTTACCTATGTTATCTCTTTTAAAGTAATAATTATTGGTTAATATTGTGATGGAAATTATTACATTAAGAGGTTGTATTATATTTTCGACCCATTTAGAGGGACAATTGTAATGCATTTTGAGGTAGTTATTACAAGTTATTACATTATCCAGGAGTTATCATTATCAGTTGCTACATGTTGCCTTCAATGGTTAACTAACACTTAAGATATGAGCTATTTTTTAATGCTGGATTTAATGGAAAATGGTGTTTGCCTCAAGCAATCCATGAAGGTGGCGATGTCATTGTTAGCCTGAGTCAAAAAGACAACTGTTTGCCTCTCTGTGACTGAATGGATTGTGAAACGCTGGACTGTTCAGCTGATGCAGTTACAGTAACCCAGCAGAGGAGTGCTCAGCCAGCCGCATGGCTCCCTGCTGTGGCCATTACCACTCAGCCCTACCCATCTCACTTCCACTCCTGCTGAGGGACACTGAACATGTAATCTGGCCACAGCAGGCCACCAGCCAGGCAGACACACACACTGCACCCTCTTCCAACCCCCCACCCCCCCTCACATCCCCCTCTGTCCAGCTGTCCTCTCCTCCAGCAGCTTACCCACCCAACTCCCCCTTTCCAGCTGTAACTACCTTCCCAGTTAGGGCTGCACGTCCCCGGTGACAGATTTTTTCACAGAGGATTAAAGCCGGCTCACTAACTAGCTAACTATTTTTGCTGCTGCTGCTGCTGTCTGCCTGTTGTGAGAGCGAAGATGTCGTGGGTGGTAGACAGCAGCATGAGTCTAACTGTTCAGCATGTACAATACTCTCTGTCAGCACAAGCACTTGTGTGTGTGTGTGTGTGTGTGTGTGTGTGTGTGTGTGTGTGTGTGTGTGTGTGTGTGTGTGTGTGCGTTTCTGCATAGGTACATCTGCATGTGTGTGTGCGTGCATGCCTTACTAAGTGTTTATTTAAACCTAGATACCATTTTATTCAGCCTCTGTGCTGTTATGGTTAGCCTGTCAGCGTGCAGATAGAATGTACATGGTCTCATCTTGTATGTTTGTGTAACTGGTCATGTTTGCTTAATACATGTTTGTGTGCACTGTATGTGTTATGTTTCACCATATGTGTGGTCCTTACTGGTTATTCCCAACCAGCCCATACGGCCGTCTGACAGCCATCCATCTCCCAGCCTTATGTCATGAGGCCTCTTGGAGCCATTGGCAGTCTAGCCAGTAGCCACATTGTACTGTGGTGTACATCCCATCAGGTCTCCATGCCAACAGTAGCCATGTGGCCATATCAGTCCCCATGGCCCCGTCCCCATTGTGTTCCAGTGGCTCTCTCTGTCACCAAGCGGCTGCTAGGCGCTAACCCCAGCTGTCACAGCCGTCAGTGGATCACAGCTACCAATCTGTCTCCTTTTATGACCCACAGTCATATCCACTACCAGCTATATACACAGTAGACCTCCCTTACGCACACACACACACACACACACACACACACACACACACACACACACACACACAGCCTGCCGCCAGCCCAATGAAACACATCAAATTAGCCAAGCGTGCTAGCTTCAAGAGCTCGGGGGGCTACTCAAAGCATTAAACCAATTGATTGTGCTGCAGTTTGGCGGCTCTCGCCGTGTGTCGCGTGTTAAACCAATGGAGCATTGTGCGATGGCGCTCCTGGTGCCCAGGCAATATGGAGGCGGCTGAGCATGGAAGGGGAAGAGGTCACAGCTAGCCAGTCAGACTGGGAATCTGCTGTGAAGAATAGATATAAATAGAATAGAATGAAATAGAATAGAATAGATACAAGGGCCATGAGGATAAACTACAAACTGCAAACTACAATAGCAATAGCAATGCTATTAGTCCCTTTATTCAGTTAGCATTACAGTTAGTAATTGTAAGAATAGAATAGAATAACCCTGATCTTCCTGTTGATAAATTGGGTTGTTATTTTAGGACCTGAATTCAAAAGTCTGTACAATTTATTTGACAAGGGAGTTTAAGTCCTTTGACAAAGTCTGAGAACAGTATTGCCTTCCAGTCAGGGACTTCTTCAAAGACCTACAGATAAGACATTATGTGCTTGTAAAAGGCAACACTTGTCTAGACTTTGCCAATATTTGTCATCCTTCAGAGAAACACTTCTTGTGTCATAAAGACCCAAAGAATTTCAGATCCAAATTCTATATTAGGCTACATGAGGCAGACTGGTGACATTCTGGCATCTTTGAAATTGTGTAACAGCAAATCACACTTTGGAAAACATTGTCATATTGTCTTCTACAATATCGGTCTGTAATAAACATAAGGAAAGGCAAAATGCAGGTGAATGTCAGTCTACTCTTTTTGCTTACTTGGAGTTATATCTTGCTCTCTATTTGAGCATAAAGAAATGATTCATCCCCTATTAATGCTTGTTAGGAAGACAATTGTGATTAAGTGGGTGGGTGATGAACCCTCTTCCATTGGGTTAAGGAACTCCCTAATAATTGATCTTCTGACCTTAGAGAGGTTAAGGTACGCTCTTCAGCACAAATTTAGCTTGTTTGTAAAATAGATGGAAAGGGCCTGTGGAGTGTTTTAGTGTATATTGTTTCCCCCCCATGTCACTTAGAACCCAATAAAAAGAATGTTAAACAAAGTAGAATAGAATAGAGTAGATAAAGCAGTAAGGGAAACTGTGTGTTAGAGTGTTGGAGTTAAGAGAAGTGAGAGCGACTTGACTCAGAGGTTGCTTATTACACAGCAGACAGAAAGCGTTGCAGCGTGTACAGCATTGGCTGAGGTGTTTGTGTTTATCTCACCAGATTAAGTTTGACAAGCCCATCCATACGAAGCCGGACCGCTCCTTTCCCTCAGAGGAGCCGGCTCTTTGTTAGCGGCGAGCGGGAGAGAGCGGGAGCGAGAAAGAGAGACGGAGTGAGGAAAGAACAGTTTTCAAAACGTGTTTATCCTCGATACACGGGCAAGATGCACTCGGTGTGAAACCTGATAGAAAGTGACAGCTTTTTTTTAAATCGGCCAGCTAAATGAGGCTTCAGCTTGTTCGCCCAGGCCCTCCTCTCTTCCTTCGTTCTCTGTTTATCGCTTGTCTTTCCTCATGTCTCTCTTTCTCTCTCTCTCTCTCTCTGACTGTCTAAAGCTGTGCTGTGTGCCAGTTAGATGTGGGATGCCAGTACAGTATGTCTGCTTGCCTTTTGTGTTCTGTTCTTTTGCCGACGGTACATCAGCCAGCAGACCTTGTACTTAGAGAGAGAAAACTCACACACATACAGTCACTTACATACAAATGATCAATCACACACACAAATCACCAGACACACACACACACACACACACACACAGACTCATATTCACTTCACGCTGCCAAACAGTGCTGGAGTAACTGCAAAGCCAGCCAAGCGCAGCGCTGCTGTCTTTCCCCATGACTTATCCATCCCCAGATAGTATTTTCCATTGCCTTGATATGCACTATATGTGCTTCAAGTGTGTACTTGCTGGAGCGGACTGGCCCATACATACTGTAGGTGAATTATTGAATTCCTCTCCATTGTACCCCGGCCAGTTTTCCCTGGCTCTGACTTTGAATAGACGCTCCCTGGGCCTCTTAGAATTGAACCATAACTATCTGCCCTCATCGGATGGCGGTGAATCGGTGCACTGTGTGATACCCATCTCCCCGCTTGACATTAAGAACGCGCCGCAGATTCAGGAGGGGAACATTATGTTGGTCTCATGAATTCTACTGGCGAGGCAGAATTTGAGACGGGGCTACAGTCGTCCTTGAGTTGATCCGACTGCTCTCTCTCTCTCTCTCTCTCTCTCTCTCTCTCTCTCTCCCTCTCCCTCTCTCTCCCTTCCTCACTATCTAAACCCTTCTTTCTCTACATCTCTCCCTCTCTCTTTCTTTCTCTTTTTCTCCCTCTCTCTCTCTCTCTGTCTCACTCCATCCCTCCCTCCCTATCTCAATTTCACTCCTTCTGAGTCGACATCTCTCCTTCTCTCTCTTTCTCTCTCTCTCTCTCTCTTTCTCTCCCTCTCTCCCTTCGTTTTTTCTCCTGCCCTTTCAGAGTACAACTGCAGTTACTGTGCCGGTGCCAGCAAAAAATCGTCTGTTCAGGGTTAAAGTTTCATTCATATAAGAGAGATATTGTTGCGGTGCCACGGGATGACTGACAGAGAGATTGAGCAGTTGCATTTTCACTATGAGGTTTTGGATATTACCTTGAAAATTTTGCGAGAGTTGGAAAAACACATTTTGAGACTGAAGTTGATTTTGTTTGATGGACAAGCTTTATTAGCTTGCTGTGTTTTGGAGTTGCATTTCTAATCATTTTCGCTGTTGTAAATGGAATATTGTGGAGAGATTCTTCTCTGTGAAATGATCCATTTGTCTATGGAGAAAGCCAGAGGACGGTTGATAAACGAGTGTAGTTCGAGCGAGCAGAGGACTGGACCTCCCATGAAGACATGACAAATACTGTTACATGCTTCATCTAGCAGCCTTATCCTCTCTCTCTTTCTCACACACACACACACGCACACACACATACACACACGCACTCTCACACATGCACACACACACACACAAATCCCACACAGATTCCGTGGCTTCCTCAATGAGCCCTTGTTGGTTGTTTTGTTTGAATAACCTCATTACCATGACAACAGAGAGGCCTCCTACCTTTGCATTTTGCTCATATTAGACTGTCTCAGACATGTCATAATACTGATGATGACATTAAAGTTTTGGATCACACACACACACACACACACACCGACTCACACAGCAAAACAACAGTAAACATGTCATATCCCACGAATTATGCAGTTTTCCTCACAGCCAGTCATTAACAAATGTGTCACCATGTAATTGTAGCGCCCACCTCGGACCAATCGATATAATTTTGAAAATGCCAAAAACGCAGTGGTAAGATTAATCATTTCCTCAAGTTCAAATTCATCGTAATCCAATCATCTGAAATATGGCACATGATGGATGGACAGATAGATGAACAGACAAACAAATGAATGAACAGAAGGAGACCGATCCGTCCTCCTCCCGATTTCACTGTGGTGCACGAATAAGCATAAATACACATCTGGGCTGGTGGTGAGGTATCCTTCATCAATATATGCTCCACCTGCTAATCTGCCGACACACACTGTTGTGGCCCTCAACTGCTTCATTTTCATAGCGATACAGTGAGGATCCCCCTTTTCCCCTCTGTTCCTCAGATGTTTGCACTTAAGCTTTCAAAACCCTCTAAAAAAATGAGATTTCAGATATCAGCGCGATGGGGGAGGCCCGGGAAAAGCCGCTATCTGCATCGGTGTCAGCTTGTGAGGTGTTGGGCTTCATTCATTGCTATTCATCAGTGTGCGCCACTACTCCTCTGCTCCTTCAGTCTGTCTGTTGGGTAAAAGGAGCAGCTCAGCTTCCTGGCTTAGTCCATGGCACGTTGTGTCTTGTAGACAGACTGTGTTGGTAATGCTAGGGCGGCCCTGGAAGTCTGTTTGCCCCAAGGAGGGATTCGTGCTGCGGATTAGGGTGATAGACCCAGGATGCTGGCTCCCTTTTCTGGGCTTACCAGACTAGAAAGGTGCCTGAGGGCCTCTGGAAACTCTGGTCGTAGTCGAGGAAGTTGCACGCAAAGTGGTATGTGGCTACTGTGAAGCTCCCATACAGAGACCCGCGCAAACAAACACAGAACCAGGTACATAGGAACGCTTGCTTGAGCACATAAACATACATGCAAACACATAGGGATTCATAAATACAGACACATATGATGCTTGCCAAGACAAAGACACACACACACACTTTCTACAGTCTCACTCAGTTATGCAACATTCCATATCCAATAACTTTTTCTGTGGTTTCTTTGTGGTTTCTATGGATATAGTTTCATTACCTTCAGTATCTACCCCAAAGGTGGGCAAGCCTATAGTCTTAGGGGCCCATGGCCTTCTGCACTGTATATAGTTACCAGTCAATCATCAGCAGATGTTCTGCTATAACGCCAGGCTTTCCAGACCAATAATGAACAGGTCTAGTGTGTGTGTGTGTGTGTGTGTGTGTGTGTGTGTGTGTGTGTGTGTGTGTGTGTGTGTGTGTGTATGTGCATGCGTGTCTCGCTGGAGGTGAAGGCATATCTATGCAACGCTAAGGCTTTAAAGCACCAAGCCCTAGTTTTTTATGTGCTGGAGCACCACTGCAAGTATGCGGCAATGAGCACAAACGCACTCTCTTTCACACACACACTCACATGCACCCGCAACCTCACAAACACACACGCACACACGCGCACACTAACGTACACACACACCGGCAGTATCCTAACCACAGAGCCTTACATGGAGAAACTAACTGTCAAGTACAGTGAGGAATGTGTCGAGTCGAGTGAGGTTCCTCTTTCATGTAGACGACACAAGCGATGCTTTGTTTTGCGTGAAAGGAGCAGGGATGTAGCCTCGGTCATTGTTTGACGTTTCTTGAGGCTTTTAATGTGCCTCTTTAGTCCTGTATGGAATGAAAGCAGCTTTTTTTTTCACTCTTCACACATCTATACCTGTCAAAATGCACATTCATTTTAAACACTTTCATGGCTCATGCAAAGGACATATTCCTTCTTATTCCTTACCTGGCTTTTAGTGGTTATGTGTGAACCAAACAGCACAGGAACACTGCAGTACATTGGTTTCCATAAAACAATGCATTCTTATTTTCACTTTTTTTTTTACCAACATTCACATCTCTACTGGAAGCATGTTGTTTTCAGCTTGTCTTTTAAATTAAAGCAATTAAATGTTACTGCGTGGCACAAGGTGAGAATAGGTTTGTCTCGCTTTTTGGCACACTAGGATTTAAATGTGGCCTAAGGCTATTTTCTCTCTGTCTGAGGGCATTACCAACGCCGGAAGGCAATGATACATGAGCAACGTTTAGCAGCAACATAGTGGATAGGCAATAATATTGGATATTATAACCTGCAGCAGCAATAGAGATGAGCAAAATGGTTGGTTATAATGAGCAGTGATTAAAAAACACTGCTGGCTGTAATTCTTTGGAATTTCTTTAGAAGATTTCTCATTTACTGTACATTGCCTCAAGTTGTTGAGTGTATATCAATGCATTTAACAACCAGGGGGCTGATATCATCTGTCTCCTGTCTAGAACAGGATCAATACCATATTTAGCAAGATGGGTTTTTCACAAACACACACACATGCGCACACAGGCACACACGCATTAGCATGTAGACGCACAAACACATCAAAACATGTGCATTCATCAAGCAGATCTGTGAACATCATCCCATACATTTGTAACAGATACTCCTAAATGGAGTATCCATTATCTCTCTCTTGCTCTCACACACACTCACATGTGCACAAACACACACATATATTGTCTATTTGCGTCAGTCTCTTTTTCATTTTCTTTCTCCTCTACTCAGTCCGTGGACAGACAGACAGACACACACGCGCACACACACACACATGCACACACACACACTAAAACCCCCTCTCTCACAGACACTCAGTCTCACAAACACAGAAAATCGAAATCACAAATCGGCTTAACTCTCCCTGACACGTCTGTGAATTAAGCCTTTCCGTTGCTCTCCCTTTCCCATTATAAAGGCATTGTCAGAGGCTGAATCAGTAACAGGTAGCCCACAGCTCCTGCTGCTTCCCTCTCGCTCTTCTCTTTCTCTTCCCTCTTTCTTCCTCGCCCCCTCGTTTTCTATCTCTTTCTCTCTCTTCTCTGCCTCTGTGCGTCTCTCCGCCTTCCTATCTCTCTCTCTTCTCTCGCTCTGTCTCCTCCCGCTCTCTTCTCGTCTCTCTCCGCCGCTCTCCTCCTCACTCCTCCCGTCTTCCTCGTGACCTCCACCACTCTCTCTCCTTAATCATCTCCTCTCCTGTCCTCGCGCAATCTCTGTCTCTCTCTCCCCTCATTTCCCCTCTCTCTTTTCTTTCATCTCCCCCCTTTCTCTTTCTTCTCTCTTTTCATCTCGCCACTCGCCTGCCTATTGCCGCCCACCCTACCCCCCACCCCCCCCACCCCCACCCCACCCACCCCCTTCCCTCCATTCCCACTCAGTTCCTTCTTGTTCATGTGGAGGTGAAACTCCGGGAAGGAGCGGATGAAGCTCGCATATCGAGCGGGAGAGGGGGAGGGAGAGGGGAGAGAAGGAGGGAGGAGAGAGAGAGAGAGAGTGGGGGGGGGGGGGGGGGGGGGGCGGAGGGAGAGAGAGGGAGTTAGCCAAGTGTGTTGTGAATGCAGGGAGAAGACAAGCAGAGCGATTCTGACAGGCTGTGTCTGCACAGTTTGTTCTCCAATAGGCCCACACAGAGTCACCAGTGGGGTGCGCCTGTGCACGCACACACACACTCACACACACTCACATGCACACACGCACGCACACACATACTGTCAGCGTCTACCTCACGTATACAACCGCAGAGAAAAACATACACATTAGCTTGCACACTCATACACACACACACACACACACACACACACACACATGCAGACACTGTCAGTCTGCTAGCCGAGCCTAGCAGAGGAAGAGGGGCTTGGTTTTGAGCGTGTTCCTCCCGAGGCTTCAGTTCTGGGGAAATGGAGCTATCATGACAAGGGATGAAAGAGCAACAATGGTTTCATCACTTTCCCTCATGTTCCACTGCACCGTGAAAAAAGAAGCTTCTAGCGTTCTCATCCGCCCGTTAGGGAAAACATGCAGCACATTTATACCAGGAGGGGAAGATCGCAAGTGAGTGAGTGAAAGAGAGGGAGAGAGAGAGGGAGAGAGAGGGAGAGAGAGGGAGAGAAGGCATCCACTCTCAGCAATCAATGAACCGCACAAACTCATATTGTTGATACATCAGCAGCAGATATTGACCACTTTGATGGACCATAGACAATAGTGTGTATTGATCTTGAAAATGTCACTTTGTTCTCTTACTGTTTATTGACGGTGTCCCCACCCTCCCTTCTTCTTCTTCTCTGGCTCCCTTGTCCTCACTTTACCCCTGCCTGCACTCCTCCTTTCTCTTTCTCTCTCTCTCTCTCTCTCTCTCTCTCTCTCTCTCTCTCTCTCTCTCTCTCTCTCTCTCTGTCATTTCTCTTATCTTTTTGACTATTCCATCTCTTACTGTTTGTAATCTCCACACCCTCCTTGTTCTCCTTCCGGGCTTTCGTCTCCTCTCTCGTCTCGGGCTCCCCTGCTTGCTTACTTGTTCTCCCCTCTTCCCTCTCCTTCCTGTCCCCCCCCCCACTTTAATCCCTCCTCCACCCACACACACACACCCCCACACACACACCCTTCTTCTCCCTAACTCCCTCGCACCCCCTCCTCCCACCTTCACACTGTCTCTATCCTCTCGCTTTATTCTGCTCCTCCCTTTATCTCACCCTCTCCCTCATCCTCTCTATCCTCCCTCTCCCTCCCTCTCTCTCCTCTCTCTCTCTCTCTCTCTCCCCTCCCTCTCTCTCTCTCCTCCCCCCTCCTCCCTCCAGGGTGCAGTGATCACGCCAGCCATGGACCACACTATGTCCATGCAGCCTGCCAGCATGATGGGCCCTCTCACCCAGCAGATGAACCATCTGTCCCTGGGCACTACAGGAAGTGTGAGTACTCTAAGACTAAGGCCGGGCTGGACCACACACACACACACACACATACACACACACACACAACAGACATGCACGTGCGGAAGCTGGCATCAACTCGCACAGACATGACGTTTGTTTGCACGCTTGCATACGCACCTAAATTTGTACGGTTCGCACACACGAGCAAAAACACAAAAACACACACACACCCATAAACAAGCCAAACTATGTCTCTGTCTAGACAGGGCTTGTGGTCCTGTGTAGCTCAGTGGGTAGAGCATGGTATAAACACTGCCAGGATTAGGAGCTGGATTCCCTCTGGAGCCATGGATGCTAGAAGTGTATGCAGCCATAGTACTGTACAGTGCTTTGGATAAGAGATACTCTACAATACTCCAGCAATGCAAAACATCTAAAAGTCTACAGAGAAGCAGAGGTTGAAAAAGAGAAACGACAGGTGGCCATTTCATCCTGGTATGGGCCAGGAGGACCAGACGACACGAATCCAGGTGGCCTCTGTATTTGGGAACTTGGTCCATTTAGTTCAAAACAAAGTACACATTGAATACGGGATGGATTTTACATTTCCTTTCAAGAAAACTAAACCTTCCCAGTCCGTCTCCACATGCACCGTGCCGTGGAGCTGCCGTATCATTTGCTTTACACTGCATGCATTCACCGCCAGATATTAAGAGAGCATATTTCCTCCCTGATCTTCCACATTAAACAGATTTCCTGCTAAGCTTAACAGTGTGACAAGCCGGCTTTCTGTTCTCTCTGTCTCTCTCCCTCTCTCTCTTCCTCACTCGCTTTCTCTCTCCCTCTCTCTCACACTTTCTGTCTCTTGCTCACCCACTAAATCACACATCAAATCTATCACTTCATCAGTCTTCCTTATTATACACGCACATGCACACACACACACACACACACACAGTCACTGCCCCCTAAACCAGGAACTCCCCCCTGTTTCAGGATCAAGTCGACTTAGAGGTGTCACACAGCTCTGAAGCCTGACTTCCTGCCCTAACCCTGCTGCCCCGGGGCAGGCAAGCAGGCGGCTTTGCTCCGCCGCTACGTTTGATCTCTGTGTGCGTGTTTGTGTGTGTGTGCATGATTGAAACAGTGCAGCTTTGTACAGTTACCCATGTGTTTCCAGGTGAGCTGTCAGCGACTGTGACGCCATGTTGGCTCTGTCAGGAATGCCCCCTCCCTAATCTGCCCCAGCTGTGCTAACAGCCAGGATTAGAGACAGGCTAATCTATGATGATGGCTTCTGATGTTTGATGGGTTGTATTATGGGAGAAAGTGGGCTAAGGCACTCTTTCTGTGTTTTTTTTTTTTTTTCTCATATAGTTTACTCTCCCTCTTACTCTCGCTCGCTCTCTCCCTCCTCTGCCTGCTTAGCTTTCCTGAGGCGATGTGCTGTGTAGCGTAACTCTTCTGTGGGTGAGCTGCACACACGGCATGCCGCGGCTGATCATCTATGGGAATTGAGGGATGTTTCCTATAAAGTTGACTCTAAGCCAGATGTGAGAGCCCCTTCGCGCTGCCTGATTGAGAAAGCCTGTTTAAAAATAGGTTATGCAACAGCATCCAGAGCCATCCGCGTAGTAAACTGGACTCGACGCCACATACTCTCTCGGAGTGCATTCCTCGAGTGTACGCGCATGTGGTGAGGTTGTTTTGATTACCGCTGCTCGTCACGTGACCGAACCGTTGCCAGAGAAGAGCACCTGCCATCAGCAAAGCGTCCCCAAAGTCAACAACTTAACATGACTGCCGTTGGCCGCTGAAGGAGCAGCCACACCTCAGAATACTCTTGGCTGTTCCAGAACTTTCTGTGGCTGTTTGTGTATGGCTGTGGCTTTTTTTTTTTTTTTTTTCTTCTCTTCTCCCCAAGGAAAGAACCAAATGTTCCCATCCGCCCAAGCAGCGGCACTGGTGACCATAGCTTTCCGAGAAGGCCGTGTTGTTTTGCGCCATTGAGAATGTGGATCGGCATCAGGAGCGGTGAGGAAAACCCTCCGTCGTAATGAGGAAGCGTGGCCCGGTGCCTCCTGAGGGTCATCGGTTGCTTCGCCAGAAAACAACTAATCTACCCACCCAGCCCAGTTTGCCATGTGAATTTGTTTGGTCTCTTTTCTTTTTAGATTATGATTACAGAATGTTGAAGAACCTCAGGCTTTCTGTTTACAAACGGCACATAAACATACAATCCATGCTCCACACATTTATTTTACCATGTTTGATGTGTGTTCCTCTAGTACTGATTGATTTACTCTCTCAGTGCTCTCGCCACTTAACTGGAGTCTATCTATCACATTGTGTGTGCGTGCGTGCAGGTGGGTGTGTTGCAGTGCGCGTGTGTGTGCGTGTGTGTGTGCGTGTGTATGTGTGTGTGTATGCATTTCAGTGTCTGTCTCTGTGTGTGTGAGAGTCGGTGTTTGACATGACAAGAGGTGACCTTCCCTCTGCTCTCTCCATCCTATTCCTGTCATGGGATGTAGAACCCGGGTCTCTGTTGTCATGGTGACAGTGGTGATTGACAGCTCTTATGTCCCAGGAAGACAGATTAGTGTGAAGCGCTCTCCTCCATTATCTGGGCTGTTTCTCTAGGTCTTCTATAGGGTAGTATAAGTATAGCACCTTATTCTATAGCATACTGCACTGCTCCTCAACTCTGCTTTGCTATTTTTAACCTTTATTTATCCTGGGAAAGTTGACTGAGCATGCATATTCTTTATCAACAGCTCCCTGCTTCACATTTAAACAGCAACACATATTCACACCAAACATCCACGCATTCTCTAAATTCTACAGTGCATCTTGAATGTGTTTTGTGCTCCATAAGAACAATGTAAACCTTTATTTCCAGTCAAAACATAAAAATCATGACAGCAGTGAAAAATGGCTGACAGAGAGTTGGCTGAATAAAAATTGGCTATGTGTAAAAGGCTTGTGGACTGAACAAAAATTAATTAATCAGCTTAAGCTCTAGACTTTAGAGTGCAATTGGATCTTGTCCCTGAAACTCTATATTTGTTCTGGAAAATAGGCAACAGCAGCAATTCCGAGACATGAAGCAAATATATTTATGGAGTGTGGTATGAGGTATACTGCATAGTTTTGATTATCACAAGACACACATAGATTACTGTTAATGTTTTACCTTTACTTAAAGATAAAAAACTAATCAGGTGATTTTGTCAAGCACTTCTCAAAACACAGTTACAAAGTGTCTTACAGATAAAACAACAATAAATGAAAGCCAAAAACATTAATAATAAAATGCCTAACAGTAATAAAAAACATGTTTACAGAATAATAAAACAGATGCGAAGGAAAGACAGGTAGATAAAAACAAATCATATAAAAGCCTGCCTGTAATGTGTTTTAAGAAGTGATTAAAAAGATGGCACTGGTTTTTGCCAGTCTGAGCTCCTCAGGCAGGGCGCTAACAAAGCCTAGGGGCCGAGATATGGAGAGCTTTTCATAGTGAAGTGGTCCAGTACTGTAATTCACAACCACCAGTGTGCAACTCCAGTATTTCCCATCATTCTGAAGCCCCACAGCTAAGATCAATAGTCATCAGGGTCCATCCCCAAGCTGCTCCACCATTAATAACCTGCACTGAGTGGCTAGGTGCTGTTGCCTGGACCAACTGTTATCCTCCACCTTACAGACAATGCAACAGAACAGCATGCTGCCATAGAGGGGATAGATAGATTTATAGAGAGGGGGGTGGATGACTGATGGATATATTCCAGTGCAAGTATCGGCACCGGAAGCACAGTGTTACACTCCATCCCACCAGTGCCAGAGAATTAAAATATATAGTATGTTTATTCTTGTTGATGTGGTAAAGTGCATGGGTGAACTCTCCCGTCATCCACGCTTGATGGATCCACCAAACATAAACCGACTGTATTATATTCCCCACGGGCGCGCAGGCCCAAACCACAATGGTACCAAAGTGGTTATGTTCATTTTATGGATTTTAGTCTTGGCATTGCTGCATTGCAGTCTGTATTTATAGTTATGGTTCTATGGCATGGAGAGTGATGGCAGAGGAGAGATTTTAAGAAGTCCACTCACACCAGCCTCGTTAAGGAGCTACACAGGCCTCCCGCTCATCAAACACACGCACACACCATCTGCTTCAGGCTCAGGTTGTGTGTGTGTGTGTGTGTGTGTGTGTTTGTGCGTGCATGTGTGTATGCATATGTACTGTACGTGTATGTGTGTGCATGCAAGTAAGCAAGTGTGTGTGACTGCAAATCGGGAATACCATTTATTGCCAATTAGGGAAGCTTTATATTGCCCAAACCTGTCCCCCGACCATGGACAGGGAAGTCTTAAAAGAGTTGAAATTGGACAAAAATCATCATGATCACCATAGCAACCCATTTCACTGTAGCCAGTCTTGACAACCCCTGACTTGCCACAGCAGCGACTGCAGAAATATGCCCCGCTCAACCTGCCACATTAAATAGGTTAACTAATGGTTATGGGAGAAGAAAAAATCTTATCTTATTAAATTTTCTTGTTGAATCTAATTTAAATTCCTTTTGCATTTCTCAGAGAAATATAGCATTTCAAATGGACATTCTCCCTTTGACAGAGCGATTTTGATATTGCTAATTATGTCCTGCTTCCCCTTCATTTGCTTTCATGCAATCCTCACAGGTGAGTTGGCTGAATAAGTTAATGGAAAGGAGAGGCGAAGACAAAAAGTCCCGAGGAAATTGGTATGCATGGTTTCTATTCACCAGGGAGGAGAAGGTCACTTCACCAATCTGATAGGCCCTTTTAGACGATAGCAGGTTGAGAGAGAGAGAGAGAGAGAGAGAGAGAGTGACAGGAGGGTGAGAGGGAAGTGGGGATGACACAGAGAGGTAATGTGACAAGAGTCAGGAAATCTGGATATGCTACCTCCCCCCGTCTCGAGTGTGACAGCCCTCCAGGTGTGATAACCTTAAATTCACACACACACACACACACACACACACAGACAGACCCACACAGTCACGCTCACATACAAACGCACACTAACATCCATCGCAGGGCATCCTCCTGGCCATGTGTGGCGACGGTGGGGGAGTTAATCACCCATGTCCATGGCCTTTAGCTGCTCTCATTAGCGGCGAGCGGTGGAGCCGTACCCGATCCATTAGCAACGCTGCCGGTAATGACACTTCACCAGCACCGCCGGGCCCACGGCCAAGAAAGGCTCCGCAGCCCAGCACAGCCCCTCCATTACAGCCTCCTACAGCACACCGCCGCCACGCTTTTTACTACTGGCAGGGGGACTGAGAGGCAAAAAAAAAAAGACAGAAAGAAAGGGATTGTCCTTCCTTTTTCCTTGGTCCGGAAAAGCAGCAGGAAGAGGAGGAGAGGCGGAGAGGCAGCCTGGTGGCTTTTATCTGGGATCACATCCGTTGGCGCTGTGCTGCGGCATTATCGTTCCAAGCCTCTTTGTCTTTGTCTATCTTTCTCACAGGCGCGCACATTGATGCACACACAAACATGCATGCATGTACCCACACACACACACACACACACACACACCCCATCCATACACAAAAGCACACACGAACACACACACATGCTCACACAGTTGGACAGACAAAGAGTGATATGTCATGTTTTATGCACAGGCATGTGCTAATTAAAAATAAGCACACACGCTGGCAAATCAAACTCGCACTGGCATGCGTGTTCACAACCACACACACACACACACACACTTTCACAAGAAGTAAGAAAAGGCTCACACAAAGTGCCGTGTCCTCATTCATATTGCATGTGAAAGCCCCGTAGCTGTCATGTAACCGAGCCTGTGTCACATCTGTAAAATGGCCATCACGGAGCGAGCTAGCACCCAGTTAAAAGCCGGGGCAGGCATGACTAAAGGAATATAGGCCACAGGCAATAGACCTCCTGCTTTCTCCTTCCTCTGTTTCTTTCTCTCTCTCTCTGTCTCTCTCTCTCTCTCTCTCTCTCTCTCTCTCTCTCTCTCTCTCTCTCTCTCTCTCTCTCTCTCTCATTCCCTTTAGCCCTTTTTTCATGTTCCTTAGCTGCTTTAGCCTGGTGCATTTGCCTGCCTGTGAAGTCTTGGAGGAACAGCAGGACGCCTCTTCTTCTTCCTCCTCCCCCTCCTCTTCTTCCTCCTCCTCCTCCTCCTCTGTCTACCTTGCCTGCTCCAGCAAACACACCGTTCTCTTCTGCTCTGCTCCGCTCTGCTGAGCGCACACACATATTCTCTTAGCGCCCTCCTAAGGATGCTGAGGGCATAGCAGGCACCCAATCTCACTGGTTCCCGGGATTAATTGCGCGGAATGAGACTTTCAGGGCATGATGATATCGATTCTTGTTATAAGCAGCGTCCTTGTTGTCTGCTATTAATGGATTTCATGTATATTATGTGGAAAATGTGTGCTGCATGTGATGTTTGTGTAAATGAATGGCTTGTAAATCATAGGGAACAGTACTGTTTATGATGCAAAACAATAAAATGTTACGGTATTGTATCATATCATAACATAGTAAGTATATTACGCTAAAATAAAATGTTATAGTTGAATGGATATTATGTCTCATTTAATTTTTTGTTTATGGGTGTAGCAAAGGACTTTCATGTGCAAGGATTTTGATGTGTGTGTGGGATTTGTTTGGTCTGTGTTTCAGTACATGACTGCTGCAGCCGCCGCGGCGCCTATGCAAGGGACCTACATTCCCCAGTACACTCCTGTGCCTCCAACAGCCGTCCCTGTCGAAGTAAGACCCGCCCACATGCACACACTACTCACCCGTAATCAAAAATCTGCGCATACACACCCAAAGGAGAACGTCATTACTCCTGACAGCCCACTCACTTACACGCACAGGCACTCGCACGCACATTTCTAAACCGGCTCACCACATCAACAGACCAACACAGTCATTAAATAGACAGATTACATTTGAAGTGCGCTGCGGATTGCTCTCATTCTCTAAACAAATGGCCTCACACTACCGGCGAATAATGAGGACGAAAACTGCAAGCAAAGCGAGATGAGTCAGAAGTTTTATAGTATTCCGGAAAGACGTTTGAAGTGCAATACAGACTTTGTCACTTCCTCGGTCGCTGTCTGAGCTCGTGGCAGGTCAGGCGGTCCAGCCTGAGAAATGATGAACGTTGGGGAGCAGGCAGGCAGGCAGGCAGGCAGGCGGGCCGGCAAGGAGAGCGGGGCGGCTGTCTGGCGGCTGACAGTGCGGTCGTATTCAGATGGACTATCAGTCGTGTATCAGATGACAGGAGCTGAAGTGAGACACAGTGCCGGCGGTGCTGTCTCCCTCTCCCCAGCCGGTCCGGGCTGGTAGGTAGCTGGAACACACACATCCCTCAGCCACGGGGCTCTGGTTAGCCCACCAGCCACGGCCAATGACAGTTTCCCCTGACAGAACCATCAGTCTCCCTCCTCCTCCTCCTCCCTCAGTCCCCCCTCCCCAGGAAATGGCCAGCTTTGCTCATGAAGGAGCGGGATGGAGCAGAGAGACAGACGTAGTTGTAGTTTAGCCCACGGCGCCTCTTACCTATTTCATCCTCGCCGCCGTCCTCTCAATGCCAGCGTCAGCGGCGGGGTGTGTATCAGTACATCAGCCGGTGTCTGGAGGGCTGATGTATGGACAGGACGCAGTATCCTTGAGAGCTTGTTAAAGGTGATTGAGATGACTCAGTGATAGGGGCTATCGGTAATGCTAGACACTTATAAAGGCTAAGAGGTTGTTGTGATGAATTGCCTGCTGCACACAGCCATGCTGAAAGAAATCGTTCTTCTCTGTAGTGGGTATTAAAATGTAGAGGGAAATGTTTGTGCTGAAGGATATTTCTTTTTATTGATTAAGCTTATGCATTTGAATTCTGTACTGACAAGCAAAATCTAAGACAGATCTGTTAAAGTTCTTGTCAAATCACAGTAAGATGATGTTACTTCTGTATTCTATTTCTTTTAACAGGGTTCCCAGGGGCCTTGAAAATCCTTGAATGTTTGTGGATTTGAGAAAAATAAAAAAAAATAAGGCCATAAAAGTTTTTGAAAAGGAATGGAAGAACTTTTTTTTTTAATTCAAATTTAGCATCCAAATTCATCAATATGTCTCATCTCTCTGGAACTCTCCTCACACCCTGAGGAAAACCCAATGATGGATGTTTCTGTTGATACAGCAGCAGCTGAATGAATGATTTCACTGTGATTTCTTGACAAGATAATGCGAGAAAAAAAATTGAGGCCTCTATGATTTCTGATTTTGACCAATGTCATGCCTTTTAAATCCGTGAGTTTCCCCAAACAAGACCTTGAAAGTCATTGAAAAGTGAATGAAAAAGTGATAATGTGAAGTGTGGGAACCCTGTTTTGATAATGGAAGATAATGATAATGAACATTTCATTTGGTACACTTTTACTCTATAAAGTCACATACTTTTCATCAGAAAGTGCCCAAGCGCTACAGAGGAATGCATGTTGAAGTTGAAGCGTCCTGCAGCTCTAACACACTTCTTCCTGTGTGTGTGTGTGTGTGTGTGTGTGTGTGTGTGCGTGTGTGTGTGTGTGTGTGTGTGTGTTCAGGGAGTGGTGACGGACGCCTCCCCCCAGACAGTGGCTCCCTCGTCACAGGAGGTGGCTGGCCAGCAGCAACAGATCCAGGTGGACAGCGCCGCCGACCATGTTCCTGCTTACTCATACCAGTCCAAGTAAGTCACACAGCGGCTCTCAGCCATCTCCTCTTTTAATTTATTCACTGGAAGACGCTTTGAAGCCGCGTGTATTAATTATTCCACAAGAAAACACATCAATCACACAGATTAAAACATGATAATAAATGTGCACATTAGAAATAGATCATTTCAAATTCCATAAATCATAAATCATCTTCTGGTTTAACACCTAAAGTCTGTCACAAGCAGGTTTCTCCGCCCCTGAGTAAACAACTAGCTTCTTGCCTGTGAGTTATTTGGCAAACTGAAGGGATATTATAAAACAAAATCAAATTTTGTGAGATTTTCAGATGACAAAGGCAGTCAAATTGCAACATATACCCCCTTTGACAAAATATTTTTTTTGATAGGCAGCACAGTACTGAATACTAATGTTTGAGAGTACGAAGAAATGCAGCGCCATTATCAAATTACTCAAATTATTCTGGGCTGCTGTTGTCATTTGTTTGTCATTTTGTCAACGCCGTCTGCTTTTCTGACCCGATCAGAACTGTTGAGCGCGCTTCATTTTGCTACTGTCTTCTGGCGGGGCTGTCAGCTGTCAACTCTATTGCTTTTGTGTGTTTGTAATATTGCGCTTTGATTACAGCTCCTCTCTCTCTCCCTCTCTCCCTCCCTGTTTTCTTCCCTCTCTCTCATCAGATAGCGACGGCCTGGGAGAATGTTCCTGTGACAGCGTTGCCTTGAGACAGAAGGTGGCTGCACTGAGAATGTGAGGAAAGGAGAAAAAGAAAGAGATTGCTTCCAGATTGCCCAGGCACCAAAAAAGAGACACTTTTTTCATTTCCTACCTGGCCTACGAGAAAAAAAAAAAAAAATAAGCAAAAGAAGGGGGAGAGTGAGAGCGCAGAGGAAAGGGATGGGGGGAAATTGCTGGGCACAGTGCAAAGAAGTGAAATTGTTTAGTCTGGGAACCTGCCTGAAGGGCTGGGCCGAAGCTTGAAAAGTTTCTCAAAGAAAATTCTCAACCATTTAAAAAAGGAAAAAAAAAAAATACAAAATGAGTACAAAATGACAAAAAAAATGTTGAATGCGCAGGTAGGCGATGAAGTTTATTTTGTAATTAGAAAAAAAGGGGAGTCAAGTTTGAGATACACACAGAGATTGTCTTCCTCAGATATTAAGCTACTATTTCTTTTCACTCTTTTTTATGTTCTAGTGTTAAATTTTAGTTTTCTAGATATATTCGAAAACAAAGTGTTTTTTTCTTTCTTGAATCTTCATGGCCTTAATTTGAAGGGCGCCAGAAACTTTTTACAGAGTTAAAGTCTGACGTCTGGTTGGAAATAAAAGCAAACAAAATCAGTCTCTTGGACCACTTGGAGGGTACAAGACACTGGAGGAGTTGATCTAAAGAGGAAAAAAAGAATCTATCACATAAGCTGTACAGATTTAATAGAGAAGAGCTTTTTTTCTTTTCTTCGTTAGAAGAAAACTTTGATAATAATTATGTCAGAGGTAACTAAGTGTCAGAAGAAAACAAAATGTCTGTTGGGGAAAAGACTTGGGGGGGAAAGATAAAGCTTTGAAGAGATTTTTCACAATGAGGAAAAAAGAAAACATAAGAAAACACGCTGCATTGTAGAGGATGCAGTCTGTTGCAAATGCTGAACTTGTTTTTTATTATCATAATTATTATTTTACATGGCAAAGTTGCTGTCGATGACATTAGTGCTTTTTATCTGCGACATTTTACCTTTTTTATGAGCTTTAAGATGTTTTTAGCCCGCTTTGCTTGTCACACTGCAAAAAAAAAAAAAAAAAAAAAAAGAAACCAGAAAAAAATTCTAAAATGAACAAAAAAAATCTATGGAAAAAATTCTGGCAGTGAAATAAAAACAGTAGATACAGTAGGAGCTTACGGTTTAAACCAATCAGTGCAAAAGCAATAGAAGAAATTGTTGACAATTTCTGTAGTCTTTCCTAGTTGTGGATCAAATGCAGCCCATGGATGGCCATTTTTATACCAAAGATGAAGAGACACTCTGAACCAGAGTTTTGTTTTTTTCCTTTTCTTTTTTTCAGTTTGATTTTGTCGTTGTTGATGTTGTTGATGTTGTTGTTGTTGTTGTTGTTAATGTTGATATTGTTGTTGTTGTTGCTGTTGTCATTGTTGTTTTTAATTTGACCTTGATGGCCGGACCAGTCCTTACTATCCTTCTTAACATTTTCTTTTCACCGGTTTTAAGCTACTTTTCCACGGTTGTCAAAACTATCACACACACATATTCACACTCAGATGCACACACTCACACACACACACACAGACATCTAGACACAAACACACACACACTTACAAACACACACACACACACCTCAAACAGTATTTGAATGTGTGATGCAACCGGTGGCAGTTCTACCAACCGTCCCTTTCTTCACCTCTTCTTCGATTGTCTTTCCATTTTCTTACACGTCTCATCACGTTCACGATGCTTTCACACACCGTGGGTGCATTCCACCTTCTCTCTCTCTCTCTCTCTCTCTCTCTCTCTATCTCTCTCTCAGATCTAGAGGGGAAAACTTAGGCAGCAGACTGGGGAATGTTGCTTGCTACGCTCCATGGTCGTTGGTGCGTTGCTTCTGGCTTTGTCGTCTTAGTGATTTCTGTCCTGAGGCTGTCTCTTTATCTCACTGAGTCAACCATAACTTAACTAACTCAACCATTCTTGAGCATACTGAGCTTCATTGTTGAACTGGGAATCTCCCTGCTGGCTGTTTGGCCCAGTTTTCATCTCTGTTCATCCAGACAGTACCAAGCCTTGGTCAAATAGTGTTTGCAGATTACTTTTTTGTGTGCGTTTTAGCCTGCTTGGAATACCAGATGAGTGGGGTTTGCCACATACTGGCAGGTAAGTCGGTCACAAAAACATAGACAAAAATTGACTTTCAAGTCTTTTCCGATGATTGCATAAACTTTCTGGCGTCCCATGTGGCAAATCCCACCTATTTGGTAGTGCAAGCATATTAAAACAACCGCTAAGAAGTAACTGCAAAAACTCTTTGATGCAGGTCTGAACAGAATACAGCAACATTTTCAAGCCCAACACAGGCCTTGACCCGGCATCCAAACCAAGAAATAAAGTCAGGACATCTATATACAGTTCAAGTAGCTTTGTTTTTGTGCTACGTGTCCATAAGCCACAGTAACTCTGTGACACTTATGAGTAAAGACACGGAAGCATGAAGTATGAAACTTGGAAAGTACTGTCTGTCTTGAACTTAAAGGGCGGAAGGAGGTGAGATCAGCACACCTCTGGGAACTAACCAGGTTCCTCACCAGCCATAACAAGGCGCTGATGGCAACTTCTCCATCTACCCAGAGTGTCAGTCTCACCCCTAGTTGTCCCGACTTAGACCACAAACAACCCCGTCTCATCCCCTCCGGTCTCCATCCCAGAGCCGCATGAGGGTTCCAATGACTTCATCTCTGAGGATTGTCCCCGAAGAAATTGCCTGTGGGACAGTGGCCATTTCTACTCCCATTACAGAAGCCTGTGTGTGTCTGGAGCGCTGTGTGTCTGCTCTGTTCGGCCATGCCCGCCCGCCCTGCCCCGCTGTGGTGCTCCGCCACTAAAAAGACCCCGTTTTTCCCTGCTTCACTGGCACCATTAATGTGGCATGGCCAGGCCAGGCTCCCTTGCTCTCATTTTCTCTCGCTGTCATTCTCTCTCTCTCTCTCTCTGTTCCTCTCTCTCTCTCTCTCTCTCTCTCTCTCTCTCTCTCTGAGGTTTCTTCTCTTTATTGGATGGTGCAGAAGCAGAACCACAAACCAATTTCAGTCACTCTCGCAATGAGGCTTGACGGGCCCAATTTGTCTCCCTCCGGGGCAATAGGATCCACTCCAGTGTCCCTCAAAAGACCCCTTTCTTCCCGACAGAGAGGGAGCTTTTTGTTTGGTGACAATTGCAATTGAGCTCTCGCAGTTCATGTGACTCATCCAAAAGTAAGTCTGGCGGTGTGCTGCATTTTGGGGGAAACGATGGCGCGCTGTGCACATTGCAGGCGAGCTATGTCATCGCACATGGCGACGTTTGTAAGTAACAATCAAATTGTATATCGAGTGCCTTTAACGAAGCTTCCAAATGATTCCAAAAACTGTATTATCTGTATGATAGTAAAAAAAAAAAAAAAGCAAAAGCACATGGAAGAGCTTGTTTGAACAAGTTGTGCTAAGGAAATGCTACACAATATCGAAGCTACTCTATGGTGCTAAGAAGGAAGCTGTCTAGGGCCTGTGCCTTCGTTGTGTCCACTGATCTCTGTGATGTGCTGGCCACTGTTGATCATTTGGTCGACATGAACTTACTCTTAACAGGCCACCGGTCCATTTGATGACACACAAACAGGCACACAGGTTCCTGTAGTGAACTGCACTGTTAAAGCCATACGTGTGGTGTGTGTTTTTTTTTTTTTTTTGCCTCAAACAGACAGTAACCCACAGTGAAAGTAACTGTTGTACATTCTGAAGCCAAGCCCACGTCTTCCATCCACTGACGGAGGTCAAAAGTCAAACGTCTCATTCTCACCGTCTCTCGAGGGCCATTCAGCTGTTTATTGTTCAATCAAATCAACACCTGTCCCTTTCCTTTCATCTGATCTGCCCGTCGCCATCTGCTTTTGCTCGCCTACAGGCTTGATTTGCTCTTATCTCCCAATGAATGCGTCTCTGCCACACTCTGCTCTTAAACAACTAACGACCGAGCTTAGCAAATGTTTGGTCTCACAGGTCTCAGTTAAACAAAAAGGTGATCTTTGCACTACCGTATGCGCCAGGTGCGTCGGAGGAGCAGGACAAAGTAAAATCAGACTCCCACACACTGTCTTCACTTAACAAGAATTTAATAAATGACACAACGTTTCGGTCAAGCGACCTTCGTCAGGTATGCTTCTGGTAGGCTAGGTAGGCTTCAGCAGATACCTGACGAAGGTCGCTTGACCGAAACGTTGTGTCATTTATTAAATTCTTGTTAAGTGAAGACAGTGTGCGGGAGTCTACTGATTTTACTTGGTCTCACAGGTCTCACAACCCCTGGGTCTGTCCGCACCGGTGATCCAGTCGTCATTGTTGCATGAACTCACTATATTCCATTGCTGAATCCTTTTCTTCAGTGTTGTGATTAAACAACAGAGCTGCTACACTATGACTTTGACCAGTTTTAAGCTAGCGCGTGTGTGTATCTGTCAAGAGTTGTTCTGCTCAATAGTTCAACTTTTGGGGAGGTTACGAATACAGTATAGCTATAACCAAGTTCTCTGACTTTTACAGCTGTTGTTTCATAGAGTATGGAAGACATTTTTGAAGCTCAAAAGACTCATAATGCAGTAGTTGCACATCAGCGAGCAGAGTGTCCTACAAATGGCCTCAGATTCAATAGTAATGGCATTATGGAAAATAGGATTACAAATAGCGAAGAGATTATAGAAAAATGCACAACAAACAATATCAGCGCTCCAATTTGCTGTTTGAGATTCAAGAAAGAAAAAGATGTTTAAACAACTGTTTGCTTCTGGTGTGCGGTACCAATTTTTCACAAAGATCTCCAAGATTGCCTAACTGAACAAACAGAAAATGTCTCTTTCTTAATAGCACAATGACGTACCTTTACGGAATACCAATACCTTCATGGAAATGTACAGAAAGCATGCCTGCAATTTTAAAAGAGTCTGTAGCAGGAACGCTCTGCTCCCAGCCAGCCCATGTGTCAGCACAAACCAGCAGCCAGCTATAGAGAGAAGAAGTGTGTGTGAGGGAGAGAGAGAGAGAGAGAGAGGGGGATCATTAGCTCCTGTTGCCGGGCAGAAGTGGTCGTAGCCCGGAGTTTCTCCGTCTTCATGCAGCAGTGTGTGAAAGAGACAGAGAGACGCAGTGCGGTCGCCACAGTCTCTTCCTCTACAGGTTTCCGGGAGGTGACCAGTTTGACCTCTCACTAATTACTGACACACACACACACACTTCCTTTCCTATACACACACACACACACACACACACACACTCCAACACAGACCCTCTCTCTCTTCACATTCACTCATTGACGTGCATTCACTCATCTTTTGTATACTTCCTCAAGTCATGAGTTGTATATTTGACATAACGTTACCGTCCCTCTGTCAGCCATCCTTTGCATCAGGTGACATGTGCATCCTCGCCCAGCCTCAAGTCAGCGTCAGCCTCTGTCTCGGGGTTAGGGAACGCCGAGAGAGACCCCAAACTGCTGCTGGCTTGTCGTCGTCGCAGGATCTCACTCACTGTATTCGTCAGACTTCTCAGAGTGGGTCAGACAGAGCGCTGATCCGGCAGTACAGAACACTTTTTGTGGCTTGTTTAAGCCTTCCCAAGTGTCAGAGGGGTGCTGTTTGTCACGCAGGACAGTGCGATTAGTGCCAGAAAGTCCAAAAAGTTTCTATACAATCTTAAACAAGTATTTGAAAGTCGATTTAGTGTACTTTTCTGAGATGGACGAGCATCTGGTATTCCAAGAAGGTAAAATCAAATGCTGAGAGTTATGTGCAGCTGCTATTTGATGGAGGGAAGGATAGATTTAGGGGGGAGAGTTGATATGTGATATATATAGGTGATAGGTGATATATAACGTTTCATCCCTGCTATTCCCCTTTGAATAAATCACACACTGTCTACGAGGTAAAACAGATCATCTGTGAGCTTACCTACTCTGAGATACCTGACAAATACAAATCTTGAGCTCTGTAGCTACATCCTGGTTTTGTCCAGTGTCAGTCTTTCGAGGCTAAGTTCAAGAGGTGCTTAATTCACTGCCTTTTTTAACTTTTTCTCAATCCGTCCCCCCCCCCCCCACCCCCCCTCCTCCACTGTCTCACAATCACTGCCGCCGTCCTAAATCAGACATGATTAAAAAAAAAAAAAGTCATTTATGTGGTGCGTCTTCTACGCTATCATAGGAGTAAAGTCATTAAGAGTTATTTCATGTCATACTCAGTTGTCGCGAGGTTCTTGTGGATTCACCCTCTGTGAACGGAGACGGGCCATCCCACATTGATTCTTGTGTTAGGAAAACAGTAGTTCAGAGTTACTCTGCCCAGCACACACACACACACACACACTTTCTCTCTCTCAACACGTAATGCAGTGGGAAAATTGCTCAAACCACCCCCCACAAGAGTGAGGCTCTATGCTTTTTAATTGATGCTTCGGTCCACCTTTGATGAGAGCTATCGATTGGCCACACATCCCCAGGAGCGCAGCCAGCCAGCCAGCCAGCCAGCCAGCCAGCCAGCACACCCCTCACAGAGTTTAAATAGCTCCCAGAGAAATACAAATCCGACCGATGGGTAACAATTGCTAGGAAATGGCCAACCAAATTGTGTAGAAATAGCCAGCACAGAAGGTGCATTAGGCATGGGATTCATTTACCTGATAAAAAGAGGAAATATTTATTAGGACAGCAGAGCGGTTTTTAATTTGTTTTTGTTTTAGTTCTAATTTTTTTTTTCTTTTTGTTGGTTGTTTTCGTTTGTTTTTCACTTTTCTTTGTTTCGGCGCCGAGGAGGACATGGTCACGCCTCGCACACGCTGCTCAGTGTGTGTGATCTTTGAGAACTATCTGTACATCTGTGGATGTTAGGATTTGACTTCGGTTTTATGAGTTGTTTTTTTCTCTCTGATGAAGCTTTCAATAAAAAAATGTGGAAAAAAGCACCAAGGAGTGTTGTTATCTTTCAATCTGCATCCGCAAATTATTGTGCTTCAACACAGCTTGCTGTTTTACTGTCCTCAAGCCGTTATTATGGAAACGTTTATTATGCACCAAGCATCCTCTAAGAAACACACACACACACACACACAGCCACCAGCAGTGGCACCACCCTCTCCATAGCCTATTATCTATATGACTAAATTGCAGTGGGAAGCAATAGGAAGGCCTATTATTATCATCCAGCCTGGTGGCACCTGCCGCGTGTTGACCTTGAGCCCCCACATCCTCTCATAATTACAGCCTTCGCAAATGGAGCTAATATCTCTCGACGGGATTTCCCCCATCACGGCTCGCACATGCTTGATTGGGCGTAAAGTGGTCATAATCAAAGACGGAGGAGGCTGCTGGAGGGAGAAGTGGATCGATGGCGATCAATCTTCCTCTTCGCTCTCATTTAGGCCCAATCAATGGCTGTCCTTGTCACCTCCTAGGGACGCCTGTCCTGTCAATACCACGGCTGCACAGTAGCCAAGTTTCCACTGCCGAGACGTCTCTGCTAGATCAAGGCAGCAAGGCAGGCCCCCCAAGACAAAGGACATCTTAATAGAGAGCAATTGACTGGTTGGATTGGATTGAGTGTGTGTGTGCGTGTGTGTGAGCACATGATAGGGCTGCCAGGAGTTATGGCGCCCTCCTTTGGGTGTGTATCCACAGATCTTTGAATATGTGAAAGTACCATCCACATGTTAGGCATACATGTCTATTCTCATCCCCAGCTGCCTGACAGTCTGTTTGAGGGAGATAACTGTAGGTGCATTACACATACAGTAATTTAAACATTTCACTCCTCTGAAAGACCTCTCTGTGGTCCCGTGGTTTTCTCCACTACACAAACCACGGCTGTCAAATCGGAGAAAAATGCAGCGGGATCCTTTATCGAATGAAATGCCACAGATTCAATCTCACTCCCTCGGAGCCAAGCAGCCTCCTTATCTGTCGTTCAGGAGAGAGATGTAGCGGCCGAGCACCACAAGGGTGCAGCATACCAACACAGATGTTATCTGGTGTGTGTATTTCACGGAGGAGAGAGAGAACCCCCCCACTGGATACAGATCAAGGACATCTCCGCTGGGGGAAACTCAACACAACAACACAACCAGCCTTTTCCCATCAAGTATTTGCCGTCTGCTGAATATATATGAAGATTAAGAAGGAACAGCCTGGACAAGCATTAAAATGTATCCGTCCTACTTGCAAAACAAACTGTATGATGTGCCTTTATATAGGATAAACATGTTCTTTCAGGTTTCCTGGATGCAGCATTTAGTGCTGATAAAGGAGCTGATGGCAAATCCTGACAAGATCTCCACTGTGACAACTATGAATTACACATAAACAGATAAATCTAGTGTGCTATTCACAGGTGCACATACAGCGGGAAGCAGTGCCTGCAAGCAGACCTGGGTCAAAGAGTAAATTCTGCAATTCTTTTATGGTTTATTTTGGCTTGCTGGGTGTCAGCTGGGTGTGGTTTGCTACATAATAATACAATAAATGCCAAAAAAAAATTGGACGATAGGAGAAAAGCATTTGAAAGTCAATTTCGTACACTTTTCTGGATGATAAGAATGATAAGAGGAAAATGATGGAAAATGCATTCTTCTCTCCATGCAAGTAAAAACATTCATTAGTTCATGTTTCGGCGTCATAACGATGTCATGATTGCAAACTCAGCACTATCTAAATTGCCCTCCACCCACATGGCACTCCAAGCAGCTTTACACAAATGCTAATAATTAGTTGCAAATGTTATTTACCCCGGAGCAACCACTAATAAAAAGCTTCTGTCTTCGCCTGTGACAAACGACCTTTTGTCGATTGCCCTCCAATACCTACTGCAGCAATCTGTACGCAGCTCTGGGGTGACGAGACGAGGCGCTTGCTTCAGGTTCCAGCTAGTTGAACACAATTGATTTTGCTCCACACCAAATTGAATAGAGGAAGCTGTGAAATTGGCTTGATGAGGACTGGGACCTTAAAGACCCCGAGCTTCCAGGTGCAGTCCGAGCAGTTTACATTCAATCAGGAATCTGTGATAGTCAGCAACCAAACACACACCTGGTGATCCCTCATTAGCTGATATTCCACTAAGAGAGAGATAATTAACTGAAGGGGGATCTGCGGTGCTGAGCTAAAATCGAAATATCGCCCAAGAGGGGGTTGTTATGGTTTGGGGTAGGGGATTCATTATTTGCTTAATCCAGGAATATGTGAATGCAACATTAGGCCAGTCAAGCTCATTACAAGTAGCTAAATGCGGATATCTCATTAGTGGGAAAATGCATGCTTCATATTTTCACTCTATCTAGGTCTATTGGATTCAGGACACACTATTGCATAAGTGTCCGGCCCAGGCTAGGCATGAATCCGAAATTGTTAAACGATTCACTGCTGTAGCTAAAATCTGTCCAGTTATTGTCCTGGCTGTAGAAAGAGCGTTATCAAAAGCGGCCCTTCAGCCTCTTATTGATAAACAAGGTGTGAGCACGGCGTTTTCTGCCAAACCCACTCCTCAAACCGACAGGAGAACAAATGAAAAACACGGATGTCTTGCCCCACATCCACAATAGAAACACCAGGTCCCAGTGGAGATCCAGAAAGAGTCACACACACTCCCTGCGTTTCAATCAGACAGCAGCTCCATTTCAATATTCCCATGATGAATTACTATCATTGTATTGCAGGAATTGGGAGTGCAGCCAAAGCCTATTGAAGTCTACAATGACATTAGTGGAACAATTGTATCCCATGAGATCCTGGGGGCTGCACAGAAGGCATTGTTCCCCAGGTGGCACTACAGCGGGTCTGAGCCAAGGGCCCAATTCTGTTCTGAATACACTGATGACAATAGGTGATAATTGAGGATGTGAAGAGAGCCAGTGCCTTATGACTTTTACATTAGTGCCCCCCCCCCCCCCCCTTCCTTTCCTTAACCCTTATTTAACCAGGCAAGTTGACTGAGAACATGTTCGTATTTATTTCAACAGCCAGGGGAAACGGTCACATGTGGAGGGTCACACACATTCACACACTCACACCCAATCAAACCATACTGTACTGGCACTGAGGAACTCTATTGGAGCAGCTGGAGGTTCAGTGCTTAGCTCAAAGGCACTAAGACAGCAGGGAAAATGCTAGTCATTCACTTCCCCCGAATGGGTTTTCCCAGCCACTCCAAGGATTTGACCTAGCTACCTCCAAGTCATAAAGTTAGGTAAAGAGAACACACACACACACACACACACGCACACACACACACACACACACACACACACACACTCAGCGAGGTCCAGATTGCAGGCTTGGGCCTATTCATTTAACTGAAAAAAATTCAATTGCACAACTCTTCTCTGTTTTTGCCTTGTGCTTTAATCCATTGCCAAACGGTTTCATGCCAACTTTAGGTTAACACCGCCTTGTTAAGGTGTTTCCTCAAAAAGCAGAGATACAGAGAAAGAGGAAGGATGGGATTCATAATTCTCATCACTGAAGTGGCCATTCAGGTTAAGCATTCAGACTAGTCAGGTGACAAGGTCAGTTATTACATCCACTTCATCTGTTTCGCTTGTTAATTTAGTGCAAGCGGAGGGAAGTATTAAAAAAGATAAAAATGCTGCTACTTTGAAGTCTGAAATAAGCGGTGGTTCAGCGTTCCCCAGCCTCTTCAGCTCCCCTCCTCACTGCTGACCTCCACAGTCGTGTTTTAAGATCTGTCCCTATTAAGCGAGTTAAGAGCACACTTAGCTGGTCAAAGGCTGTCAGCTGTTCTGCTGGTCCCATCTGTATGATTTGGATCTGGTTACGGCCAGTAAGAGGAGCGATGCCAATATCATCTGGCACTCAGACTGGGATCCGACTGGGAGTTCTCTGGCCAACACAGTCAGCCAGCGGAGAGGACACAAGAGCTGCAGCACTCTGAACAAATCTAGCCATCAAATCTAATTCCAATTATGGAAATAATAAGAGTTTGAACAGTCGTGTGCGTGTGTGTGTGTGTGTGTGAGAGAGTGTGTGAGTGTGTGTGTGTGTGTGTGTGTCTGAGATCGGACACAAGAGCTGCAGCTTTCACTCAGTGAATGGAACATAGAACAAATCAAACCATCAAATCTAATTCCAATTATGGAAATAATGACAGTTTAAACAGATGTGTATGTGTGTGTGGCCAGGGTATGTGTGTGTGCGGGTGTGTGTGTGTGTGTGTGTGTGTGTGTGTGTGTGTTTGTGTGAGTGTGAGTGTGTGTGAAGATGGCAGTTAGCCACCTGACCGGATACAAGAGCTGACCCTTACTCTCCTTCCCACTGGAGCTGAGTGGGTAACAGAGAACAATGCTCTAATGAAATCTGATGCCAATTATGGAAACAATAAAAGTTTAAAGTGTGTGTGTACATGCGTGTGCGTGTGCGTGTGTGCGTGTGTGTGTGTGTGTGTGTGTGTGTGTGTGTGTGTGTGTGTGAATTTCCCTGGCTGACACAAGCATGCTGACAAGGAGCACTCTGCCCTCTGCTCTTTCTGACTTGGACCAAAGAGAAGTGAAGACAATGTGATCTGCATTTATAGTGAATTGCTGATTGTGGACTTAACCGGCCATAGCTGATTCTACTATGTTGTTTGTTATGACTTAAAAAAAAAAAGAAAAAGTAAAATAAAAATAATAATTACCCATCAAATCATTTGCAAAGACCACAGCAAAATATTTTTTGTGGAGAAGACAAGGAACATTCTTGAAACTTTGGCGATTTTTGCTAGAAAGTAACTAATTACATAAGCGTTTTTAGTGAGCTATACTGTTGTACTTTTACATTCATGTTTTTCAGACACACTCAGAACACTCTGAACAACACACTGAACTGAAGTGACTAACAACCATTCTCCACTTTGAATTCAATGTACGTCGGAAACCACAACCACGGGTTCCACCATACCGAGGTATGACAGGGATCCTATAGAACGCGTCTGATCCCCTAATCCAGTTTCCACTGAGGACTGTGTAAATTATCTTCCTCCCACGCCAGCCACTGCAAGAAACAAACACGAGACATGAAGACACAGGAGATGAAGAAGAGGAGGAGGCGGGTGGCATTAACACATCCAAACATGCATTTTAACTCAAGAAAATGTAGCTCAGAGGGAGAAAAGGTAAACAGAATGTATATGTGCGAACCTGTGAGTGTGCAGTGGATACGTGTGTGTACAGTGTTTGTGTGTGTGTGTGTGTGTGTGTGTGTGTGTGTGTGTGTGTGTGTGTGTGTGTGTGTGATAGTTCTCAGCCTTTCCAGGGTATGAGCCAGTGACCCAGAATAAGTAACAAACAGAGAAGAGAGCGAGGGGGCGGGATGAAGGTGAGGAAGGAGATAGAGTGAGAGAAAACGGGAGAGGGAAAAAGGGAAGGAGAGAGTGAATCAGAGAGAAAGAGAAAGAAAGAACGAAAAGAGGGAGGAGGAGATACTGAGAGAGAAAGAGTAGGGATGTCGTAGAGGAAGAGGAAGGGAAAGAGAGGCAAAGAGAAGTGGTTGCAATGTAAGAACGAAGGGAGTGAGAGAAATGGAGAGGAGTATAGATAAGGAGGGAGACAGAGAGGGAATTAAGCATGGGAGAGAAAGTGAAAGAGGGAAGGATGAAGGCAGCGAGGGAGAGAGTGAGACAGAAAGAAAGAAAAGAGGAAGGATCTAGAGAGAGAGAGAGAGGCAGAGAGGGAAAGAGGCTAAGATATGTGATGTAAGGACAGAGAGAGCGTGTGTGTGTGAGAAAGGGAAGGAGGAAGATAGTAGAAAGGGAGAGAGAGAAAGAAAGAGAGGGGGGATTCATCATTCCACTTCCCTTCGGACCCGGAGGCCGACAGCTCAGTATCTCACCCAGGTCATGTGATGTGATCTCCGGTAACAGCGTGCAGGTGGATAAACAGTCCTCCGGTAACAGGAGGGAGACCACACACGCTCCGGGGGCCGATCTGTCGCCCGGCGCCGCAGATTTGTGGGATTGTAATGGGAATATGTGTGTGTGTGTGTGTGTAAACTACTGATGTGTGTGGCCGTAAAACACAGATCCAGCTCACCCCCCCCCCCCCCCCCCTCCAGATGTGGCTCTCAGCGGCCTGCTGTTGTGCTTTAAAGGATACGTGTTCAGTAGGTGTTAGAAATACGGGAGAAGTGGAAACATGAGGTCTTAGGTTTATTTATGTGATGATTTCGGACGCTGATATATGCTGCAGTGAAAATACAACAGGGGTATCACAACATTACTGCTATCGTGGGAAATATATAACAGCAGTGTGATGGAGGAGAAGTCTCTGAATGTGTGTGTGTGTGTAATGTGGGGTTTGTTTTCATGAGAATGATGTTTGAATCATATTTGTTTTATGTGAATGTTTAGTGAATGTGAATGTTAGTTTAAGAAAAAAAAAAATCTTCAAGGAACAGATGGAGCAGTAGAGATACTTTATGGTCAAGTTCAACCCTGTTTTGTCTTTTTCCTCACTTAGAGATTAAACTTTTTTTCCATCTTGCAGTGAATCTATAATTAATTTGGTTGTTTTTAATATACTTATGATGACTATCTGACACTGCTGTGTTAAACTTTAAACTTTAATATTTTCTTATTAGCTGTACAGATTTGATCTTTTCTTGTAAAGTACTTTGTAACCTTGTTTTGAAAACTGCTCTATAAATAAAGTTATTTTTATTATCATTATAATTAACACTAAAAGACACTATTACACTATCACATATGGCCTTAAAGACAAAACTTTGCATTGTATTTTAATATAGCCTAATATAACTCCTTAATTAACTGTTTTGCATGTCATTTATGTGGTCTCCTCCCTAAACAAAGCCTGTATTGCCTTAGTGACAATAGCTTTGTCTTATGTTTCCTAATGTAATGTAATCTAATGATCATTTTTGTGCTCCAGTTTCTAAAAATCACAGGATCTTCAGTCCATCTGTCAACACATTAACCTTGTGCCCTCATCAGGCTGTGTGTTATGAAAGCGTAGTGAAAGAATAGTACATGTACTGCAAATGTCATGCCCTCTCCAGTAGCAATAACAATGGAAGGTGGATTGGGGGTAAGGGCGATGGGTGGGGGAAATAAATACCAGGCTATAAATACAGTGGAAGTGCTGTGTTTGAGTCTGTGAAAGGTCGCTGTTGACTGACTGAGGTGGCCAGGCTTTCTGGAGTTAAGACGCCCCAAAGGGGAGCAGAAAGAAACGAGCGCTGCTTATTCTGGGTCAGCGGCCCATGCCCCGGGAAGGCTGAGATCGCACACGCACACACACACACACACACACACACACACACATACACACATACACACACATACACCGTGCACATAGACTAAGGCTACTCACACATAGACCCATACACTTCAGACAGCTTAAGTACACAGCCATACATTTTCTCTCTCTCTCTCTCTCTCTCTCTTTCTCTCTCTCTCTCTCTCTCACACACACACACACACACACACACTGCTCACCAAACTCAATACTCTGTTTCCTGAATCCAGCAGAATGTTTTCTAATCTCCCCAGAGTTATGGTACATTACACATGTTATGGCTACGGCAGACTAACCCTCTGTTGAACTACAAAGAAACTCGACATAGGTGAGGCTGGAGTCAGAAGGGGCCCGAACACTCTTAAGTACTCCCACATGTGGTGCATTCAAATGTGTACGTGTGTGAGTGTGTGTGTGTGTGTGTGTG
This sequence comes from Centroberyx affinis, assembly GCF_046629955.1. NCBI lineage: Eukaryota > Metazoa > Chordata > Actinopteri > Beryciformes > Berycidae > Centroberyx > Centroberyx affinis. Next base: position 151,732 of record NW_027281632.1, on the reverse strand, counting down.
TGTGTGTGCGTACATTTCGCAATTCCATTTTAAAATGTGAGGAATTTAGCTGCCCTATACGTGCGTATCTGCATGCATATGTGCCTGTGTGTGCATGTGCGTGCCATAGACCAGGCCTCAGGACAAAACAGAGCAAAACAACCTTCAGTAGAGATTAGCTGGGAGAGGCGGAGGTGCTTTACATAACCTCTCCCTCCACCTAATCTGGAATATGTATTCTCAAAGTCTTGGCTTCAGATCTAGTAGGACAGCTGGTCTGGTTTTCCTCTTTAAAAAAAAAGTTTTCCAAGAGGAACCTGTGGATTCAGACATACACTCTCAATTTGAAACTTTGTAGAGTGGTGGGGCAGGATGGCCCGGTGATTAGAGACTGTCCCATAACCAGAGGGTCACAAGTTCGATCCTTGTAACAGCAAATGCATCTGTCATTGTCAAAGTGTCCTTGAACCTCTGCTTGCTTCCAGGATACTGAAAATAATTCACCCTGTGCCCTGAAATGTTGAAATGTTTGTGTGTTTCAGAGAGATAAGCGTACTGTATGCTTGCACTCTGCAAAGAAACAAATTTTGAATACAAACTCCTGGCTCCGATTTAATGATCGAGTACTCTAAACCTTAAAAATAAGGAGCTTTCCTAAGGATTTAGCTCCTTCCTGAGCCTAAAATCTAAGGCTAATACAGGCGGGGCACAGACCCAGCGCAGTGATATGTGTTGGAAAAACAGCTGAGGTCCTGACATATGTGCAGCGCTGCCAGCCCAGATAAACAATGAATGAGCTGCGAGGATGTGAAGGTTAAGCCATGTAAACCTAGTCTCACTTATCTGTCACTGCCCACACCGTCATCATAGGAATCCAGCCTAAAACATCTGCTGGCCACTAAAAAGCAGCTCTAATGTGGAGTTTCCATTGGAAGTGCGAGTTATGTAGCTGGTCCACAGCCTGTCTCAATCCATGTGTTTGGGTATCTGCCCGGCCATGTTGCCATTTCCAATTAGGTTTGCTTTTAACAACACAATTATGAATGTGAAATATTTCATTAGTTAGCTCGGAAATCAGACTCAAGCCCGTACGCCAGACTCGGTCTATTTTCTGACGTGTGGTGCATCCCCCTGGTTAAGCTCATTGTAAATGGCTAATGATGGGAGCTGAAGGCCGGCCGTCACATCGAGGAGAACGTCAGCCAAGACCAACAGAGCTGAGCAGAAGTGCCTGGCCTTCTCTCTGTCAGTGTTGGCTCCGGTATTTCACTTCCCTGACTGCTTTAGGAGCTGGCCTGGCATTTTAATGCTTGCTCTTATTGCTTTTCCTCCTTCTTTGTCTGTCTTTCTGCGTTTCTGTGTGTGTGTGTGTGTGTGTGTGTGTGTGTGTGTGTGTGTGTGTCTCTCCAGATATCATGGCTAAGGTCTAAGGCAGAACAGAGGCCCGTTGCCATGGTACCAGCTGGACAACAAGTGTACACAGTGGTGAAGATTAAGATGTGTAGGCTGGAGCAGGCAAAGGGCTCTGCAGTGGCTAATGATGCTGTACTTGTGTGCCAGGACATTCCTTACTGCCTTTCCATGAAACTATGAGAGGATTTCAAGTGGGATTGAAAGGGAGAGAGAGAGATGGGAAAGAGAGAGATGGGAGAGGCATGGGGGGAAGAGGGAGAGATGGAAATATATGTCTGATGGATACAGCTGGCAGCTGCTGCGGTCAGAACATCTGGAGGTAGAGGCCTCATTAGATGAGAGATGGGACAGGATGAGTTAGAGTGTCTCTATAAAGGTTAAAATAAATACACTCTCTCTGCCGGCTGCACGTGTCTCTGCTGGTGAGACGCTGGGACGATGGCCAGGAGTTCGCTTGTATGGGACCAGGGATGAGCAGGTTACTCTCAAAATGTAATCTATTACAGATTACTGATTATCTATGTAAAGCAATCTACACACTACTACTGCACACAAAGAGCAGCAAGTGTGTGAGTAGTGAAACTGAGAATAATAACAAAGTTGATCTCTTTTGTTGGGACAGAAGTGAACTGTATATCATTTAATCATATTTATAGGTCGATTTTTTAAGCGTAAACCCTAGTCATGACCTTTGACCTTTCAAACAAATGAAAAGTAGTCACTTCTGTTTGCCTGTGCAGGGCAGCGCAGTCCGTCTTTTAGTCCCTGTATCGGTAACACATTGGCTCAAAAAGAGGATATTATAATTCACAGTCATGTAAACTATTGTTTCAAAATATTTTGCATACTTTGTCACTCCGCTTTCCATTTCGAGCGCACCACAAATTGTCTCAGGCACAATGGCCCCATTTGGAAAATCAGAGCCTTGAAAGTGAGCTGTAATTTTGTGGCTGATTTTGGGTGACCGCACTCTTTCCTCTGGACAGCAGTAGCAGCAGCAGTTTTCCTGTGAGTACAATGAAACAATCCACCAACACAGAGACACTATTATCATTGTTCTAGTAGGCTGGCCAGTGGTCAGATAATAGAGACAGGGTCAGGTCAGTCGGAAAATCTCTGCATGATAAGGCCAGATGGACTAACACACACACACACACACACACACTCTCTCTCTCTTTCTTTCTTTCTCTCTTTCTCCCTCGCTCTTATCAGATAGGAAACATTCACCCTGTTCAGCCCATGTGCTTCAACAATGCCTCTCTGCCCATTAAGGTCGCCATTAACCCACAGCAAAGGGAAAATTGAACTCACCTTGCAGTTGCACTTAAAACAAAGAGCTTAGGCAGCAACTGGGGGGGCAGAAGTTGAGCCATAACGGCAGTGTGTTTTAATGAGGCTGGACCGCGGAGGCCATGCCAGCCTGTACTGGAAACAGACGCAGTGTGGTCCATTTCCTCCACAGATGTTCAGCACAGGGCCTCTCAGGGGCAGTCTGCAGGAAAATGGGCTGCTGTGTAGAAAATGGGCTTTTATGTAGAACACGTTATGGCAGAATATATCGGCCTGAATGGATCGTCTTAACAGTGGACCGCTCTGTCTACTCCCACTCGAAATTTAATCTTAGCTCAATGAAAGCACATTTAGGAAAACCTCCGGTGCTAATCTATTATGGCTGAGGGCCGGTCTGCTCTGCTGCTCAAAGGAGAAGCATAAATGTTGCAAATTCAATGTAAGATATTGATAGCTTAAAATTCCCTGTCTTGCTCCCATAGATTTCTTATTCTCCCTTTAAAAGTTCATGAGTAGCGTTAGCGTTTCTCATTCGGAAAGCAAACTTTCATCATCCTTCTAAATCATTTAGGGAACTTCAAGTTGCGATCTTCATAGTGAGCGATAGAGAACAGCTTGAGACAGCAGCCCTTACGCAGAAAAGAGCAGCTGTGTTAACCATGTCAACAAAAGCCAACACATCACTGACAGTATTGGTATTGTGCATGCAGCAGCTGATCATGCTGTAAGACCCATTTGTTACAATGTGATAACCGCTGCCTTTCTTTCCTCTGTATCCCTCGTTTGCAGAGAAGGCCAGATGCAAGGCTAAACCTGGAAAGATGGGAATTTTTTACAGCTAGAGAAATGGCATGCAGTGGGAAATAAGCCACAGGTAAGAAGGGCTGTCATTTCATTTCCAAATATGTTCTGTCAAACACTGTGTTTTTGTTATGGTTTCGAGCAGTTTATGTGTTTTTTTTTAACTGGTGAAGCAATATAAACACATACCAAGCAAGTATTACTTAATGTTGTTTCGGGGAAAATGTGATTTTTGGTAGGAGGAAATTTTCTGCCAAAATACTGTTCGTCTGAGACACATCATATTTCAGATGGGCGCTCACGATGAAATTCCACCAAAAAATGCTGTGACTCACAATTCCACCGGAGCGGAACTTCGCCTTAGAGTCTGATTTCCTGAAACATCTAAATCATCCCGGTGTCAGGAGAGGTGGTGGGAGTGTTCTGTAAGGAAATGCCTCACAGTGAGAAAGCTGGCAGTCACTCTGTTTGGATAAGCGCACTGGGATCTGGAAGAAAAAAAAAGAAAGGGGGTGGTTGGCTCCCAAAGCCAGATTGAACTCAGACTTCATTAGATCTGATGAGTAATGTAAAATTTATACCCTTGTCCAAATGGAAAAATCATTTTATCTGGGAGCAGTGTATTCAAAGGGCACGGGCATCAATATTCAGCCATGACATCTGTAAATCTGTGCTCTGCAGTTTTCTTGCAGTACTAAGTGCAGAAAATTTTTAAATATTCTGTCAGTGGTTTATTCTGAGCCTCAATTGCCGCACTACATGCCACTGCAATACAGTGGGCGAAGTGAATGAAGCCTACAATGGCTCTATTAAGTGGAGAGATGTCCTTATTTGCCTGTCATTTGCATGCTGCGTTGACGCATAGACTGTGAGGGAACGTACCGAGATTCAATCTGTGTCATGCACAGTTTGTTTAAATGGAAGAAATTGTGCGCAGGTTTTCCATGATCAAAGCAATTCACAAAAGCTGAGCTTTGCCTGAGTTTCCATGGAGTGAGTGTGTGTGCCTCAAATAAATGCATGTTCACAGTCACGGTAAATTTACAGAGCAGCAAAGGAAAATGACTGCTTCAGTTGAGGAAAAGCCTATGGAATGAGGCGTTAAATTAATTCCATTCGGACTATTGACGTCACAGCGATGCATTCAAATGGTATCTACAAAATTTTGACATGTTTTCACTAGACCAAGGCAACGAGCATGTTGAGGTTAGTGATATCAAACAAGAGTGGCACACATTCACACTCTCATTCAGAGCAAATACTGTATGAATATTAAATCAGGCAGTAATTCTGCAGAACATTAAGAATGATTTTCACATTGTAAACTTACTATGGCCTTGCACATGTGAAAATGTGCACTGGTAAATTTCTGTACATTCTTTTGTGATTTTTTTTTTTTTTTATCTTTTCTCTCTTTTTCTTTCTCCTTCCATCACTGTTTCCCTCTCTTACACACACACACACACACAGAGTATATGGTTCCTCTATTGTCTGGCATTGTTTACCACGTGGCCATGGTTCAGCTCCTTGTCCTTATCAGCGACGGGTCATGGTGGTATTTCCTGCCCGCACCAAGAGCAGAAGGTGGCACAGGATGAGTGCTGCTTCCTGTTCTGGCACACCCAACCCGCTGCCCCGTCCCACAGCCCGCATCAACACCACACACACTGCACTGGAGTCAGAGGGGCTGTAAGGGGGGGAAGTTGCCCCAACATACAGCGCACGTTTTCAGCTGATCCCTCATAATACATCTGCTCACCTAAGATCAAAGATAGCTACATGATGCTGACTAACAGCTGAGAGCAATTCATTTTCTTTGTTTACAGGCTATTTTTAAGACGTTTCTGCTTATTGGAGACTGACAGGAAAGGTGGGAGAATGAGAGGGGATGACATGCAACAAAGGTCATGAGGCGGACTCAAACTCACACTGTGGATACATGGTACACTTCTGAGCCCACTAAGGCTCCCGGCTGATTTGGTTTGACCAGTATGGGTTTTTGAAGGCCAATAGGACACCAGTATTTTCGGACTGTTGCTGTTGATAGCCAATATTTTGTGCTGACATTCAATATCTTTAAATTTGGCAATTTTCTTGCCAAAAAATTACTAATTATCCTATTAATATCCTCGAGGGTGGAATAGCTTCTAAAACAGATCTTCTTAATCAGATCATGGGACACTAAAACTCTCCCCTGAAACCCAGTGCAAATAATAATTATAAAAAATCATGCATTCTTGCATGGAATCCGATCAAAATGTCACATTAAAATCAATTCAGGTTAAGGGCTTCTATACAAGCAGTGTAGTATTGGTCAATCAATATGCAATCAAACAAACTGCATCATATCCATCCTGTCAGAGCTGGTTGACTCTGGTCGGCCAATATCCTATTTTAAATATCAGGAGAATATTGGCTCAGTATATTGGCAAACTGATATATCAGTCCAATCCTGTGATATCTTCAAAGTCCACATTTGTATCCATCACTTTCTTGCTGTTCCATTAGCATCTTGTGTGTGCCAACCCCTCACGAGTCCCTCGACTGTGGACGGGCCCTTCTGGGAACAGGGGGAGGGCTGTTTGTGTGACACTTAATATATGTTACCATTTTTACTGTGGAAAGTCTTGTTTGATTGGAATGTCGTTTCATGCCGACCGCCGTGAGGTCTTTCCCATGGGAAGTGCACAGAAGAATCTTTGGTCTCATCAGGGGGAATCTGCAGATGTTTGTAAATACGCGAGCGGCCGTGGAGAGGGGGGGAGGACGGGCCCTTCAAACGCTCTGATGTTGGATGTTTATTAGAAGTGGGTTCCTCCGACGACCATGATCACTGGGCTCGCATGAATATATCTGGAGCGCGGCCTGTTGGATGTCATTACAAATTGGCTTTTCCGTGCACACGCCCATCCCCTCCGTCCCCGCGCTACATCTTACTTACAATGAGCCCACTGTAAATGAGTAGATACTGCTCGCTGTGGCATTCCTGCTCAGTAATCCAGCTGCAGCCTTCAGAGGTCCGCTGCCCCTTCTTTGCCATTTTCTGTCCTCTGGGCAGATGCTTGGTATTGGCAGTTCTTTATTGCGCTCTCTAAGGGGAAAGCAGCAGTAGTAGCTGTTGTAGTAGTTGTAACAGTACTAGAAGCAGTAGTAATAGCAGCAGTGCTAGTAGTAGCAGTTATTTGAAAGTTTAAAAAAATATGTTTGCAGCTCCATGCACAGGCAGATGGTAGTAAATAAGAACTATGTTAAAGTAGTATAAAGGCACAGAAAAGTGGATTATGTGCACATATACTTCTATTGCACTGTGTTGGTCTACTATAATCTCAACTATGAACTGTTAAGCATGTAAATGCTCTTACAGGCTTTTACTTTGACTTGAGACAAGCAATTAAGACTGGGTCAGACGTTTGCAATGCGATATAATAATAAACAGTTCTGTTCCACATCATTTATCATTTACATGCCGTTCATTTACTCAGACATCACATGCAACACATACATGAACTCCTTTTATGTGCTGCATTTATCCATTCACAACACACTGTGATTGCAGTTGTGTGTCGCTGTATCCTCAGCCCCATTAGCGATCCATATTGAAACGTTTTCATCGGGGCAGGATCGCTAACCCCCCCCCCCTCCTCCTCCTGCTGAGATAGTTAGTTCCCTGTAATCTAGGCTTGTTGAGTGGCACGACCCTCATCTTCTCTCTGCTCTCGCCACAGAACTAATGACAGGCCGGGGACAAACTGCAGGACAGGCTCCAACCCGACTCAACTCTGCAACTCTGCACTGCCCGGAACACATCATGACCCCCTTGAAACAATTAGACCCTTTGGACGGGTTTAATCTGCGTCGATCTGCGGTGAACCCGCTGAAATGGTTGATGCGTGCCATTATGCTGTAAGGAGAGAGATGGTTTCCAAACAATATTAGGAGAGGAAGGAAGATGTGGGAGCATTTTTTTTTAGCCAGCTTTTTTTGTTTCTGTTTGTTTGTTTCCTTTCCTCTTTTTGTTTCTTTGTGTTCTTTTTAATTTGAGGCTGCTTTCAGGTTCACAGTACGTGCTAATTAATGGTAATATATGAATAGGTTTTGCACACCATAATTGTTTTTTCGCTCTGTGCTGCAGAATGCATGATTAATAAGCACTTATCAAGAATACAACTTTTTGTAAGCTACTTGTAAGCAATATGCCATGCTTATGTAAGGCATTAGACAAGGGTGGCTCCTCTTGAACTGAGCCCCTTTTGACCTGACCCCCGTCAATTCATCTCCACACATGCACCACTGACCGTAGGCAGAGAGGAAGAAACGCCTGTGGGAGGAGTGACATTTCCAGAAACAGGATGTTGCCAAACACACCGAGCTGGGAGTCACACGCTGCTGCATGCGCTCACATGTATTATCGCCTTGCGATAATACATTCTCAATCAAAAAAATTGTTCGGCTCCGTTTTGGACACCTCTCAAAGTTCTGCCACAGAACAATAGTTTGAAAAGTGTTGTGATACGGTGGTTGTAACCTTTGGAGCTGTTAAGATAAACTTTCCCTTCCTTCACGGTGTCTGACTAATGCTGGGAGACAAAGCCTTTTCAGAGCGGCAGGAGAAGACAGCGAGCGGGTGTTGTTGTCAGAATGGCCCAGTGGGACTTCCTTAGGTTTACCCATGGCACAGAGAAAACTGTGCCAATTGATTGTGCGTAGAATAGAATATGCTAGTCCGACTATTAACTGTTCATTGTGTGTGTGAGTGTGTGTGCGTGTGTGTGTGCGTATGTGTGTGTGCTGTGTTGACTCACAGATTTCCCCAGTGGCTTGCTGCCTGACAGATTTCCCAGCAGAGCGCATGCAGTGAACTCACAAGCGAGAGGTCATGTTAAACAACACCAACTTCAATGTGCATGACCTGGATTCCTGCAATTCTCTGAGTTTAAAATAAATTATTCAAATGTGTTTGTGTGTGTGTGTGTGTGTGTGTGTGTGTGTGTGTGTGTATGTGTATGTGTGTGTTGGTGTGCATGCTATGTTAAGTTATATTCCCCTTGTGAGTTGTTGTTTAAAAGTGTGCTACCAACAGTGTGAGTACAGGTTCTGGTATGATGAATTTAGTAAACTGAGAGAATTGGAATAGAGCATGCATCGCTCTGGGACTGTTATGGTTTGCATTGTACAGAGGGATAATGTAAAATGAAAGAGTTGGGAAGGATGACGACATGATAAATGAGTGTTAAAATCATTTTTTCATGGACTGACCATATATACAGTATATGCACTAGATAGGCAGACAGACAGACAGACAGACAGACAGACAGATAGATAGATAGATAGATGTCCAAAGTCTGCTCTCACTGTATTGCCATTAATAGAAAAGTTGTGTGATACAGTCTATTGTTGTAGATTTCTTCCGTTGAAATCATCTAAGCTTTCTTTGGACAAAACTGCGCACAAACTGAAAGTATTTGTACATCCGGAGCTAAAAATAAAATTTTTGTGATGCATAGTTTTTGAGGAAAAACAACTTTGTTTAGGTCAGCACATCATGGTCGCTATGGTAACAGTGTTATGTGTGGGTCAGAAGTGGATATGTTTATGCTGCCTCTGCCTGAGGAAAAAAGTGCATGTGTGAGGGTTAATGCTCACTTTTGCAGACCGGAAAGTGGGACAGTTTTTTACTACTGAGTGATTCATCTTCTTGCTAATAGTGTAGCTAATCTTTGGCTAGGTGAAGGAGGGCAGTAAGTGGTGAATGGGCTCATGAGGATAGTAAATGATAGTTTGTTTGACCAGCTCACATTCAGTTTACAGTCCTAATAGAAGCTGTTGACCTTCATCTGCTGTGAAGACACACACACACACACACACACATACACACACACACACGTATATATATCAAACACCTTCTACCTTTTGAAATTCTGAAGGTTGAAGTGCTTCCAAAGATACATTTACTGGCACAAAAATAGGGAAGCAGTATATTGCTGTAGATGATTGACCAGATCTCTCTCTCTTTCTCTTTCTTTCTGTTTCTCTTCCTCCTTCCATCTTTCGCTGCTCTTCTCTTTCTTGCTTTCTCTCGTCTTTCCCTTTCTTCCCCACACCTCTATCTCTGTAGATTTTTATTACAAACTGGTATTCATCCAAAATACGTACAAGACACTTCAAAAAACGTATCCTCCTGTGGCATTAAAAAGAGATGAGGCCTGGCTCTCTGGGGTGAAGAGGGCATCCTAAGGATGGATGAAGCACGTCTCCTCTTTATTCAGCTGGAGGATTGGTGTGTAGCCATTTCAAAGAAGCACTGTAAAAAGCCTCCACAAGCTATAGATTGTGTATTCAAACTGACTAGGCAAGCCCCCTTAATCATGTAACTCCATGTAGCTCCAGAGGGCATTGATTTAGAAATCACCTGATTGTTTTGTGCCACTATGTCTCATAGCAATTTGCAAGTTGCATTACATTTCTCTGTGCTGGGCAGCTGTACATGCCTGAACCTGTGTGACTCAATGTGTCTTTCATTTTTGTTTCCTCTGACATGAACTGTACTTGTGCATCTTATCCAGTTGTAGTACTGATTGATAGTGAGTTGAAAGATAGACATAGAGAGATTTCTGGCTGTCAGTGGCTGCAGTGATCTACGTGTTTTCACAGCCAGTCGATTACAGTAACAACATCACCAACAACTCAGTGCCTGGCCCTGTTAGCAGTCATATCAGTAGTTGAGTTGTTCAGGTGGGAGTGGACCTGTTGAGATAACTGCTCCAAGTACCTGCAGGCTGCAGAGTGTATATTAAAGAAATCAAACGCCTCCAAGCCGCCCTGAAGAGGCAGGCTGCCTGTGTTGATGCCTGCACTGTCTCTACAACTCAGGCTCTCTTTGTGGGAGCCCCCCTACTCTCAAAATATCTCTCGCTATTAAGACTTGACAGCAGGATGGTGTTCAGATGGTGGCCTTGATATTTCAGTTGATGGGAAAGATTACCTGTTGAACCTGTCCAACAGTGGCTGAAATCCAGCAGGCAGGAAGCCCTGTTGAAGAGACAGGGAACAAATGAATGACGCATTACCAGGCTGCCAAAACTGGGCTATTGATAATATCTTACCTACTTTTTATTCTAAGCCTCTTCAAAGGTGAATACACAAACATAATCTATAAAATTGAAAATCTGGGCAGTTTTAGTCCATTGATACCTCATAGCTTTGTTCTGCTGGGACACACTTGCCTGCTAATCTGAAGTCTAAGCTGATACCAGCAATTGTGACCCTGTGAAAAAGTAAAATGATGCTTTGATATTTTAATTGATCTAGCCTCTGTGTGTCTTTTGCATTAAGTTTCTAAAACAAACTTGCAAGGAGAGATAGGGGTCCAGATACACTGCGGACTGGGAGCAATACTCTACAACCTGCAATACTATAACCAAAAGGAACCAGTTGGATTTACAATATCAGTGGCTGGATCTGCAGTAGTGACTGTACTGCTGCTGTAATTCACTGAACAAACTGGCACAAACTGTTCATTTCTATATAGATAAGTGGATGTCTGTAGCTTAAAGTAGGATTAAGTTTGGCTCTCTGTTAGACTTTTCAACTGTATTTCCTCTTGACAAGTGGTTGCCTCGGCGCAGTATATTGCAGGTCTCCCATGGTTTCTTATGCGTAAACAAGCCACCTGGTGTATTTCAGCACAAACCTGCTGTCTGATCAGTCTCAGCTGGGCCGCCGTCCTCGGCTCACCCAGTTCCCCCTGGGGAACCATGCATCACAAAACACTCATTTTTTCCGTAATTGTATGACCATCCAGTCGGTACAAAAAAATAAGAATTTGATACAGTTTTCATTGGTGCACTTCTTTATAAAGTCCTGAGATGCCTTCCATATAAGTTTCATAATGACATGGAATGTTGCCTCAAAATACACATTGATACAGTCCGTAATACACGCAATAAAATAGCCTTAAAATGAAATAAAATGACCTTAAGTAAAATAATAAAATAAATAAAAAAGGAAGGACTCCAAACACAATAACTTTTACCAATCTTGGAAAAGGAGTTTTCCAGGATTTAAGCCATGAGACACAACAAAACTGTGCTGCAAAACTAAATTAAAGGTAAATTTAAGTTAAAATACACTGAGCCAACTAACAGTTGGCTCAGTCAGTAACTGTGTTAAAACATTTGAATTAGTGACTATGGTGTACAAACAACACATAAATTGAAACTGCTGTCTCATACAGGAAGACTGTAGCAACATGTAACTTCAAATTAAAATGATCAGTTTCTTGCTAATCAGAGATGCTTAAAAGCCTCAAAAAGGCTTACACAGAAACAGAAGGAAATACAACTAGGTGAAATCAAACCTGTTTACAGAGTATACAGCCAAACAAATCAGAGCTCAACTTTTTCATAAGTCTTAAGAGCCATAAATTAATTGTTTTAATCAGCAATTCAGCATGTTTCCACTTGCAACTTTGCAATGCCTCGGCTTACCATTGAGCGATGATTTAATATTCCTGTTTGCCCTCGCCTTTTGTGGCGAACCTCCAGTTGGCATTCAGTGCGGGGGAGAGCGCTTGTATAAGAAATGTAGGAAATGTGCATACAGTATATGCATATAATCCTGTGTGTGGGAGAGACTTGTTGTGCTGCTGGTCTCGCAGAGCAGAGCAGCAGAGAAAGGTGCTAAGAGACTGACATTGCAGAGTGCCTGTTTAATGTGCTGCACGCTGCAGTTGTTTGCCATTGGTGTTTTCTCAAGGCATGCGTCCAGAGATTTGTCATCAGGCTGCTCTGTTTGCCTTTCCCCTCGACCAAAGCGGTTTACAGGAACGCCAAGCACCTGCTATTGAGCATAATACCACTCAGGATGTTTGCCTGCTGCTTGTTTATCTCTACTTGTGCAACGGGGAGGAAAAAAACCTTTCAAAGGTAGAGGAACACTGAGAAACTTGTGCATGGGGAAAGCTAAAAGTAACATTGAAACAGGCGCATGAAGTGACACTAAAAAAGATCGTGTTTGAATAAGCCTTTCTGGGCACAGTGCAGTGCTGTGTATTTTCCTGCTGAAGTGAAGCAGACAAAGTGAAGTTATAAAGGAGTGTGTTTGGGGCGTTGCGGTCGGTCAGGAGGATGCAGTGACCCTCTGGGATCCCACATGTGCTGAGGTCAGCAGGGGAGGGAGTGTTTTTGGACTCGCAGCGCTGCCGGATCTCCACCTTGTGGCTTGGACCCCATCTTACAGGGCTGAACGCATGCGGCACACACACACTTAAACAAACACGCACACACGCACGCACGCACCCAACCACCCACACCCACCCTGACTCATAAGTCCCTCTCAAACATGTATACACACACACGCACACACATTATTCACAGTGAAATCTTCTCGTTTGCATACACACTTGCGAACACACACACAAACTAGATGGCAATCAGTAGAGCGCATACCTCTGCCAATGCTATGTAATTGTCAATATATGCCAGTTCCACATCGGATTTTCAACAAAAGTTAATAATTTCTTCCATACCACCTTACCAACTTGTTTCACATCAAGAGATGCTCACATTTTCATGACTGGACCTGAATGGGACATGAGATCTGCCTGTTCAAATTCTAGCCACTTTCAGCTGATTATCTCAACACCACATGGCCAATCAGCTGCATATCTGTTCAGCAGCCTTTAGAGCTGCCCTTCTACCACTGGGGAAAGTTTTGGAAAATTTGGCTGAGCAGTTATGTCTAAACAGGAAATGAGCTCTCCATGTTGTTTGATTGAGTCTTTTTACAAGAAGCCACACTCACCGCCTCACCCCCCTTTGGCCACTTGGTGCAAAAAGTGAATCAGTAATTCTTTGCCCCATGACCAACACGTCCACAAAGTTTCATAATGTTCCGTGAATCAATTCAGAAGTTACAAGTCTTTTTACGAGAAGCCACGCCCACTGCCACGCCCCCTTTGGCCAATCTGAGTGAAAAGTTAATCAGTTCTTCCTTGTCCCATGACCAACCTTTCCACAAAGTTTCATGCGAATTCATTTGCAATTTTTTGAGACATCCTGCTAACAGACAAACAGACAGACAGACAGAACAGGGGGCGAAAGGGAAATTAAAACCTTTCCACAAAGTTTCATGCAAATACATTTACAAATTTTTGAGACATCTTGCTAACAGACAGACAGACGGACAGACAGAACAGGTCGAAAAGATAATAAAAAACACATATCTTACACTAAAACAGACTTACCAGAAGCAAACACTTTAGAAGACGTGTTAATGCACGGCAGAGAGCTGGTGGGGTACGGAGGAGACGCTGTGTGGGGAGAGTTATAAGCTCCGGGGTCAGAGGGTCAGGACTGAAACCTGACATCATGGCCTGAGTATGCAGAGCAAAAACACATGTGTGCAAAGCCCCGGCAATAGAAGGGTAATTTATGGGTGTTACAGTGGACTTAACCTCTGCGTGTCGTCAATAAAAACCAACACTATGAGATATGGAGAGACTCTCACCACCTCTCATGTCATCCCTGATAAACACCGAGCCTGGAGCCTCTCCAGGAGGCCATGTAGCGGGAGAATGTCGTTAAGAAATGAAGTGTCTGGGAATCAACAGCTAAATGACTGCAGTATATTGCATGTGTGTAAAAGTGATAATTCCATGACAATTTGGTGCTAAAATTAAAGATGAGTAAACCCCAGTACAGCACAATGAAGTACCGGCAGTTGTCTTTGAAAGTTGAAAAGTCTACATAAGGTTTGAAACTATAAATATAAGTGAGAAGTTTGGGTTATTTGCATACTCTTATAGCCTAGGTGAAGGTTCTGGTTTAACCTAACCTATTTTGGAGCGTGCCATTTCAAGTCTTGCTATGTTGAGTGTTGGCCTCATAATAACATGGTTCAAGACTTTGTGAGCCACATGAGCTTTGCTGAGAAGAAAAAAAAAAAAAAGCTGTCCAACCCCTCTGAAGATTTCCTGTTTCATGAAAAGTGCACATACTGTGAGTCATATAGGGCAAACCCTGCCTGCTCTATTTACTCTGCTTCTACCCGGGCTGGGAAGGCGCTGAGAGCAACAGGCGGACCAAACTAAGTCCGAAGTGTGTGGATTTATCGTTTTATCGTTGTCAAGGCTTTTAGTAAATTCATGAGAAAGAGAGGAGAGTATAGTCCGTTTCTAAATGGAGCTACTTCGGTTTTCCGCTTTTTGGTGTGGAACGATACTCTTTGGTAGTATTCTGCTGGACCAGCCGAGTGAGTAAAACTTTTATTTCTTGGAGGCTGTCAAGGCGCTGGCCGCGATTTATCAAAGCCATGAAGTAATTTTAGAAACATATATAGAGGGTTATCGACCGCTTCTAAAGGTGACATATCGCCTCCTTCACGAAAGAATGATAAATTGTCAAATTGTCAGGACTTTTAACGCACGTGGCCATACAGTAGAACACTGGTCAAGACTACAGTACATTGCTTTTTATTGCTGGGGGAGGAATAAAATTGCCTCCTCTAATCTGTTTTGAAAACAACAAAACTCGCAAATTGCACAACTTTCTCGTGCCTTCCTAGAAGCCCACTCAGCCTTTCTTCCTCATTTAACAAGGATGCTTACATTTATGCTAGGCATTACTGTCTAATTGAAATGTAAATTGAGTTTCTGTTTACACTGTGAACTACCGGTGTAAGAAAGTGTGCATTGTGGGAAGTTCGCGCTGCAGCAGCACACATCACCTGTTGTCAGACGCAACCTGCATGGCTCCTATCAGAGGGATTCTGCATCTTTGATGTGCAGCCACAGTGCTAACATTGGCCTCTCATCCCCCCCTGAGGAAGACAGCGTTTTACCTTCATCTGTCTCATGCTCAGTCCCAATGGCACCAAGTGGCTTTGGCTGCTCCTAATCCTCTCTCCCCCTCTCTGCAATTATATGTAGCCCTGGGTGACAATTACTACCATTCATCCCTTCCATAGCCCGCCTCCGTGGGTTTAAATGACATGCTCTTTGAGAGGAGTTGTTCTAATGATATAATTACTCTGGCTCAACCACCTCACCACCACCAGCACTCAGGCACAGACGATCCCCTCAGTGCTGATTTGCTTCAAAACACCTCACACCCGGGGCAACATTTTAAATTGCACTCTCGAATAGCTTTAGTCTGGAGTTCAGGTGTAACGTTTTAATGTTTTTATTTGGGAGAGACTTAAGCGCTCCGCAGTCAGACGAGGCCAGAAAGCAATATCCGTCTGCAATATCCTGCGACATGCCCAGGTATCTCACTCCAGCTCTGTGTGAGTGCCAGCAGCAACAGTGTGGCTCTAGGTCTGCTCCTCTCTGTTTCTCTTTCTCTTTCTCTCTCTCTCTCTCACTCTGCAGCTTGTGTTTCTGCTGCTTCAAGCCGCAGCTCTAACTCCACCCAGCAGATTGGGCGAGAAGATACAGTAGGCTTTTTGTCCCGGGTCAGGAGCAGACACACAGCACCTTTTCCTCAAGTCAGTGTGAACTCCGAGGGTGAAGAGATAGTCGACTGACACTGTGAGGACGTCTGACTTCATTGGCACTCCCCAGTGGCTTAAAAGCATACACTTGATTATTTTGACATTGTGGTCATGTAAATCGTCCTATCACATTTGCCAGCTTCATCTCCATAATACTACAGTCTTAACCCCCCCCCCCTGCCTGTTTTCCCCAACTAAATTCAGTTCTCTGTGACTGAACTTCTTCAGGAAGAAAATCTTTGAGCTACGCCATGCAGAAAGTAACCAACTTTCACTATTGGTTTGGTCACGAGTGTTGTATGCTGGTGCAAGGAACAGGTTCAGCTTCCTGTGCACATGGTGTCAGCTGCACTAGAAATGTGTGGTTATGTGGTAGTGCTGTGGCAATGCTGTCACATGCTCTCTCTCTCTTCTCTCTCTCTCTCTCTCTCTCTCTCTCTCTCTCTCTCTCTCTCTCTCTCTCTCTCTCTCTCTCTCTCTCTCTCTCTCTCTCTCTCTCTCTCTCTCTCTCTCCTTTCAATTTGTATTATTGCTCAACATAACACTGTAAACAACTGGAAGAAGTGCAGTCCTCACCACATGGAAATCTCAGCTACTATCTTGCTCAACTCTCTCTCTCTCTCTCTCTCTCTCTCTCTCTCTCTCTCTCTCTCTCTCTCTCTCTCTCTCTCTCTCTCTCTCTCGTGTGCACTTGTACCAACTCGTCATGTAAAAACACAGTTGAGTGGGATCGGCCGTCATGATACATGTACATACTTTCCTGATGATGCACCAACCGCTGGTACTAGATAGAGGCAGGGAGAATTAAAATATCCTCTCTTATAACGACTTCCAACTCTCAAAGCCACAAGATCCACTTTTCCTCACATACTTTCATGTGGTGGGGCTGGAGAGGAGAGGAGAGGAGAGGAGAGGAGAGATTGTCTGTTGTGTGCTTTGCTGCTCCATCTCTCCTTTCTCAGCCAAACAGAAGCGTGCTGTCTATCTGTTTTTTATCAGCAGTGGCCTACTGATCACAGTGCAAGGACAAGCTGATAACTGCAGTCGGTGAATTTTTGTGGAAACACAAACATGTGTGTGTGCAGAAATAAACACACACGCACACACATTTCTGTCTCCAAACACGCTGAAGCACAATGTCATCCTTTTTTTTTTTTAAACAAAAATCGGCACAACACCTTGCAAGACATGGAGACAACTCATCGGCTTGACAAATTAGAGGCTCCTCAGCAAGGAGATGTATCCGCGTTCCCTTTGTTTGTTGTTCTTGCCTGTCTGCCAGTTGTCTCTGGAGATGATTATCAAACCCACAGGCACTCATCACACAATCCTGTCTGTCTCACTGATATGGGGTCTGTCTGCCGGCAAAGTCAAGTCTGAACAAGACCAAAGGAGGCGGATGGCACCGTGAACTGCTCTTATTGTTCAGACTTCACTGGGAAAAAATCCGTCCAGCCCTCTAGGAAGAAATAGTTTGGATTTTAGTGTGGTCTTTTTGAATTCTGCTTCAAGATAATTGGCATTCCAACAGACAACTTTTCATTACTTTTTAAGTTTATGACTCTTGATTTTCAAGTTAATGAATATCATGTATATTTCTGTAATTGATCATCTTGGAGGTATTTTGCCTCTCTGACTCCGTTTGTTAGTCATTTCAGTGTCAAGAGTTCAGGCCTTCCATTTAGTAACAACCGTTTAACCAGGCTGCAGCAAATTGGTTTGTAGGGCTTTACTTGTTTATTATATTTCATGTAGAAGACATAACCGAATACTTTGCAGCCACACGAGTCATAATGTTTGTGATGTTTGAGTGTTTTGACTGCTTTAATGGTCTATGGTTTAAGTATCTGATTGCACATGAGAAGATGGGCTCGGATCTGAACCTTCACATTTTTACAGAGTAGACTGGACCTTTTCTGTATATCCGACTCATCACCTTACCCCTCTCACTTCCCATCTCTGTTCCAGAGGCCAGTCTGAGTATGATAAAGTTAAGGAAGCTGTGTAAGTTCTGTGACGAGCAGCCGACCAGCTGCACCGGTACAGGGAGCTGCAAGGTGGAGTGTGACATCACGGCCATCTGCCCCCATGTGAACGATGTGTGTGTCAGTATCTGGTGAGTAACCACTGCTCTAACTGCTGAATTTCCAAACCACCATTTTGCCTCCCATTTTGCATGTGGAAGCTATGACTTCAAATGAATGCCAAAGATACATTTCAATACAAAACATTGCACCTAAGGGCACATATGAAGCTTGAGACACTGAAGTTGGCGTCATTTTTTCCCTGAAACCCTGACATTTCTTCTTTGAAATGACATTTTACTTTCAGCACATTGTCAATCGTCATCATTCATGTAAACACAATGAGATATTGGCTAGAATTTAACAGCACATGATCACCTAACCACCCATCAGCATCAAACCAGACTCCAAATGTGAGATGTAGCATGAAGCAGATTTGTGTGGGTGTTAAAAGCTTAAGGCAGTGCTACTGTTTCTTACTACAGTATATTAGCAATGTTGTGGGCATGGTATGAGCTGATGTTAGCAGAAATTTAATGGCACATGGACGGCAGCACCTCTTTAAAATGTATATCATGACAACATGGCCAGCGCTGCCCAGCAGGGGAGCAAAATGGCCTGTTTTTAAATATGTATATTTCTGCAGCTTCAGGGTTTTCCTTGCTGCACATGTGTAATGGTATTTCAAAATCACCCTGTTTGTAAATACAACCTCTGTATTGCAGTAATTTCCATATTGCTGAGACCGTGGATTGTTGAAAGAGACAAATATGCCATTTCCAATTACCACTTTATCACTGTACGGCTGAAAAATGTTATTATTTGCACAGCTGTAGCCCTGCCATCATTACCTTGTTACATGATAATACAGATCTTTGAAAAGGGGACTTAAACTCCAAACAGAATAACCCAGGTGAATTAAGACTAAATACAAATCAATATAAACCGAGTGTAAATGGAAGTCGTGTTTTCTGTGTTTCCAAGGAGGAAGGAAGGTGGCAATGCCAGCATCGATACAATCTGCCACAACCCGGGCAGCAAGCTGCTCGGCCTGGACCTCGAGGATTACAACAACAGCAAGTGTGTGATGAAAGAAAGGAAGGGAATGGGCTCCCAGTTCTACATCTGTTCCTGCTCCGAGGAAGAGTGTAATGACCACCTCTTCTTCACCTGTAAGTTTAGACATTATGTTGTAATATTTCAGCTAATAACCCCTTTATTTTCACCAACTCTTTACCATGGTGAATGTATTTTCTGTGGATTATCACTTTAAGGTGATGGTATGATTATCAGCACGTTTGAGAAAACTGTGGCCCAGTCGACTGCACCCAACCAGCACCAGATATATTTTGTTCATACAGGTTTTATAACGGAAAAACCTGGTCTCCCAGACTTTAAGTAGTATAGAGTCATGGAAGTCTCCTTACACTGCATCTATCTTGCGTTATTATTTCTATACAATTTCTCTTTGCAGTGCAGCAATAGTGGAGTTACACTGCAGCAAGCATGTAAAAAGTGGGACTTTAATGATGTTTACATCTGTAGAACATAACATGGTAACGTCATGGTCATGGTTGACCTCATATTATTATGCAGTTCCTATCAGCTTGTCATGTAAGGTGTCATGCATGAATGCTAACACGTGTGCACTGTACTTTCTCTCCAGATACATGATTACAAACAGGTTCGCAGCCTTTTAGAGGCATATTCGTTTGTAGACTCCAGTTACAATATTGGCCCTGGAATCAGATGTATTTTGACTACAGCATCCAGGCAATAATAACACCGAGGTACATTTCCGAGACCTGGCTCTCCACAGAGAGCCAAATTGAAAGCATCTGCACAGTGCAAACGACGTCATGGAAACACATTCCCTCACCGTCGAGAATCTCTGAGTGCCCTCTTTAACTCCTCAGTGCATAACACAGGACAGTGTTGTAATGAACGAGCTCCAGCAGAAATTAATAGAGAAAATCCCAAAGGCAATAATACCAGTAAATGCTTTTAAGAGGTTCCCCTTAGCCTCAGCGCTGGGGTGAATTTGCCTCTAGCTCTGCCGACTAGTGACCAGCGTCCGAAACCCCAAGTCTAACCTTAAGATTCACTGTAATGGGGAAAGGATGAAGCTGACCTCAAATCAGTGTCTAGAGTCAAAATCCCCATTTTTGCCAGTCTCAGCCTTCTTCTGTGGCTGCATTCAGAACTTTGAATATTTCATACTGTAAATGAGGCGCAGAGGGAGGCAGGGAGGCACAGTGACAGGTTTGTTGTGAGGAATCGCCTCTCACTCTGCGAAAATCAAAACAAACTGGCTGGGGCCATGTTGAGGATTTCAGACGTGTGGTTTCCTGTCTAGAAAAAAAATTAGAGAGAACCAGAGGGCTCGACTGGGCAGTGAGCTGGATGCCCTCCCCTTCGTCCTCCCTCCTCCTCCCTGATTCCTCCCGCCTCTGCTCCTCCCAGCCAAACTTGCTTTTAATATCGGTCTTACATTTATAATCGCTGATACTGATATTATATGGCCAGGGTTCCTATGCAGGTCTTGAAAATCTGGAAAAGTATGGGACATGAATTTGCTCATTTCGAGGTCATGAAAAGTATTGGAATTATATAAAAAGTCTGTAGAAGAATGGAAAACGTTTAGTTTATTTGGACATATTTCACATATTGTGATTTTTGTTACTGTGAAGAACGATCTTCAGCTATAGAGTGATATGGCATAGTTTAGTCATACTGCCCAGCTACTATTGGTGAATACATCATATGAAATACCAACCACAATCTTCAAATCCATTCAAAAAATTAAGGTCTGGAAAAGTTTGGAATTTCAAAACGGAAAATGTATAGGAATCCTGTATGTCACTCAGAGAAACTAGACGAGACAACATGTTAATGACTCATTTACAACTCATCAAACCCAACTGTGCACCAGTCCGGGTTTTCCAGTGTGGCATGTTGTGTCTGGAGATATATTTTTACGGGTCTTCTTTTATTACTGCGGCCTCAAAAATAGGACCATAAACACAGCATCGGCATAAACTTTCACTGGTTTCCAAAACCTTAGCTGAGTTCGCAGACACACCACCTCTTTAAATATCAGAATCAGACATAAACTATAAAGAGACACAATGTGTGGTTGGCTGGGTCATGGTTTGGGCCAGTCTGCGTTTGCAGGCCAGACGCTAACTTTAGCTTTCTGATGCTTATAGACATTCCTCAGGGAAGGGTCAGGTTCCTCTGCTGTGCTGAGAGTATTACTTTACCCTTACCAAGATGCTGATATAGTCTGCAAACATAGAATGAGAGTTTTATTTCTTTTCATTATGGGAGATGAATTGCTATATGTTTATGGTCTTTGTCCTAGAAAAGCAGAGGTGGACAAATACAGTAACTGTCTTTAAAGGAATGTCTTGCTTTACTTGAGTATGAAATATATCCTGCTTTCACAGAGCATAGAACTTTAGAACTAGAACTATAATAAACTATCCAGATGTTAGAAACATGTACTAATCTAATCTGTAACTACAATACAACCTTCTCTGTCCTCTCA
Source organism: Centroberyx affinis (assembly GCF_046629955.1). Taxonomy (NCBI): domain Eukaryota; kingdom Metazoa; phylum Chordata; class Actinopteri; order Beryciformes; family Berycidae; genus Centroberyx; species Centroberyx affinis. The sequence continues at coordinate 130,186 of NW_027281632.1, read as the reverse complement.
TCCTGCTTTTCCTCCTCCTCACCCTCATCATCATCATCCTCATCATCTTAAGCCTTTCCTTTCGATCCCTCAGACCCGCAGGAGCCCCAGGTGGTGTCTGTCATCCTGGTGAGCCTGGTTCCTCTGCTTCTTCTGGCTGTTCTGGTCATCACTTCGTTCTACATCTACCGGGTGTACCGCCAGCGCCACGCCAGCTCCAGGCGCAAGAAGGGCCCTCCGCTGGACTTCAGCGACGGTCACGCCATCATGATGGACGACGAGGGCTCGGACAGCAGCTCCACGCACGCCAACAACCTCAACCACAACACCGAGCTGCTGCCCATCGAACTGGACGTCCAGGTCGGGAAAGGACGCTTCGCGGAGGTTTACAGGGCTAAGCTGAAGCAGGGCTCCTCGGCCGGGGAGCAGGCCTTCGAGACGGTGGCGGTCAAGATTTTCTCAGACGAGGAGTACGCCTCCTGGAAGAACGAAAAGGACATCTTCTCAGACGCAGACCTGAGGCACGAGAATGTGCTGCACTTCCTGACGGCGGAGGAAAGGAAGGTGCAGAAGCAGTACTGGCTGATCACGGCCTACCAGCCCCGAGGGAACCTCCAGGAGTACCTGACCCGCCACATCATCAGCTGGCAGGACCTGTGGCTGCTGGGGGGGTCGCTGGCCCGCGGCGTGGCGCACCTCCACAGCGACCACACCCCCTGCGGACGCTACAAGGTGCCCATCGTGCACAGAGACATCAAGAGCTCCAACATCCTGGTGAAGAGCGACCTGACCTGCTGCCTGTGTGACTTCGGCCTCGGACTCCGCCTGGACAACTCGCTGTCTGTGGATGAGCTGGCCAACAGCGGGCAGGTAAGCCTTCTTGTCCTGGAAAATTTGGGTCAAAATACCATGTTTCACTTGGTCTTAGATTCCTTCAACTTCTGTCCTCAGAGATTCAAATTCTCTCACTTTTATTATATTTAGTGCCCCAGACATGGATATAGCCAAATCTCCTGCTGTATTTTCTTCACATTTATCAAACATTGAAAAGGACATAAGAGAAATGAGGAATGTTATCGATCAAACTTTCTAATTTTTGATCCTCGTCACTCAGGGACACCATCCATTAGTGTTTGGCTCTGATTATCTCTCGGCCCCAGATGGATAATGCTGATAGAATCAGTGCTGTAACTGTTCTTAGGTTGTCGTTTTATTATAGAAACAAGATAAACAGGCTTGATTGATTCTTAATGGAGCCATTATGCTGATGTAATAGGCCGGAGTCGTTTTGGACTCTGTTATGAAAATGACTCATTATGAAAAGGCCTCACCCTTTGCTGCTCAGCACACCTAATGCATTGTAATGCCCTTAATGCATTTAGAAGAATTGCCAGTGAACACATTTTCCAAGGTGCTAATTATGTCAAGAGAAGTAATGTGTTGTTGAGCTTTGAGCTATCTTTGTTTATCCAATTATAATATACATCAAAACATATTTTCATTCAAATCAATGTGACATGACATGTTACCACAGAGGGAAATTACCACCTGTCACTCGCTTAATGCTGGTAAATTGCTTTGACTGGTGCGACAGTCTGCTGTGACTTGTAAGATTGTCTGCACTACCAGCCATCATTTAGGCCTCCTATTTTGTTCTAAAAATCTAGTTAGTTAGCTGTTAAAAAGTGGCTGAATAATGTTGCAATTTACCCGCCACCCTCCTACTGAACAATTTTATGTTTATTAGCTTCCTAAAAGATGTCTGAATGGTTATAGACGTCAAGGCTGAAATGAGGCTACATAGGGCTTAAAAGTGAAAGTTTTGACATTTATGTTTTAGACTACATCTACTGGGGTAAATGACAAAAATAAAGTATTATTTTGTACTTGCTTGGTTTAAATCTGTAATAATGTATTTACTGTTTGGTCTAAAACTAGGTTATACATCCCCAAAAAGATCCTGGGTTATATGAGAGCTAGAGCTTAGACGCAGCGTTGAAATGACGTCTACTGCTTAGTGAGACTGTTCCCTGGAGTCTCCTGCTCTTTCTGCCATACAAAACAAAATTATACAATGAAACAAATGTCTTTTTCTCTCTTTCTGCTCGTCTCAGGTGGGGACAGCCAGGTACATGGCCCCAGAGGTCCTGGAGTCCAGAATCAACCTGGAGAACATTGAGTCTTTCAAACAGACCGATGTTTACTCCATGGCTCTCGTGCTGTGGGAGATCACCTCCAGGTGCAATGCTATCGGAGGTAAGATGTGATCACACACAGAGAGACGTGATGGTAGGATGAGCTGTGTTGATTAGAGGCATAACAAGTGCTGCTGTGATTCCTTGATGAGAGAAATGACTCCATAGTAGGATTTGGCCAGTATTGTTTTTTTGAATGCCAGTACCGATACCGCTATTTTTGGATTGAACCTGCTGATTCTTCTTCCTGCTGAATCTGCTTGTCGCGATTAAATTTGACCATTTGACCATTTCCATGCCAAACAATTCCAAAAAACCCTCTGAATCAGCATTTAGACCATGGGACACTAAAACTATCCACTGAAACCCATACAAATTATTTTTTTTTAGGGTTAGCAGCTCTTTAATGCAAGGTGACCCATTCCACCTAGTCAATGGTAAGGCAAAATCTGGGATACACTAGGCCTTTACATGAAGAATTCATTTACAGAAAACATTACTGAAAGATTAAATGGCTAAATAAAATGTCCAAAAAACCTGGTTTCATGTACCGGTGGTGGTGGCACTACTGTGTATACAGCATATGTCACTCATGACCTTTAGTTAATAATAGATAGATGCCCATGTTTTCCTTAGTAATTACAGATCAGTCTGTGTCAATGGCTGGAAAGGAAATCAATATAACGACAGGTTGATGAAATTCCCTCTTGAGCCTGTGTAAATATCCTAAGAAATACTGTAAAAAGAAAAATTGCCTCCACTGCTTGTTTGACCTCGGAGGAATACGAGCGCGTTGACGACTTTACCAATTAGGAGAGTGGTGACCACCTCCACCCTGGGTTCACTCACGAGGGGTGACAGGACTTATGTGTGTGTCGTCCACGGCCCATTAATCACTGTGGGAACAAAACCTAAAGGTGTCACACACACAATCCATCTTCTGGATGTCTCAAGGATCAGCCTTCACTTAACTAATGTACCGTTGTTCCTGTTTGTCATCCTGTAGCAAAAACAAGGCCAGGATATGTGCAAATAATAGGAATGGGTGATTATCTGAAGGCAAACTGCAGGGCCGTATTTCATGTCGACACACAGTCATTTGTTTTCACTTCCCCTAGTGTCTCTGTGGTCCAGTTTGTTGCTGTGACCGGTCCCGTCTCCATTGTGTCAGAGCATTGATTGAGCGCTGAGTTCGGGCATGAACGGTTCTACTTTAGTTTTTCCTGTTTTGCCCACACCGCCCCCCCCCCCCACCCCCCCCACCCCCACCGCGGCGGCCCCTTGAACCGTACCACCGCGCTAATGCCGCCCAAGAGTCTTGTGAAGGAAAAACATGGCCGAGTGACCCACAATCCCTCTTGCTTTTTCCCTCCCAGTTGCAAGAATATGCGTGCCCCGTGGGTACACCTCCGAAAAGAAAATAGTCCCATTTCCTGTTTTGCAAAGAGCGCAGTCCCGAGACGCACTGTTTTTAGTGTGAATTTAGCTCGGTAAGTAGGGTTGTCTCCCTTGCAAGAGGATGCTCTGTGGCTAATGTCTCCTGGGAGCGGAGCAGACAGGAGACGGAGGCGCAGGTGATGGACTGTACGAACACAGGCTCATTGGATAAAGGTTAGAGTGGCTTCAATTGCTTTTCCTCTCCGAGGGATTTAAAGGAGTATTTGTGAACGACACCGCTTTTCTTTTTCCCATTTATCTTCCTCCCATCTATTTCAGTCATTTGTGAGTTCACGCTTACAAGTCATTCATTCCCTTACTGCGGAGTTAGGTCTCGGCAACCAGAGGCAGTGTATAGGGCAGTGGACATTATTTCCAGACCCAGTTTAAAACCCATTTGCTGAAGGTCTTTGGACACAAGCTACTCTCTATCTCTCTATCTCTTTCTCTGTCTCTCTCCCCCCTCTCTCTGTCTCTGTCTCTTTCTGTCTCTCTCTCTCTCTCTCTCTCTCTCTCTCTCTCTCTTTCTGTTCCTACCCTGAGGCAGATGAGGCAGCAGTAAATTACTCTCCCACTGTACCACAACACTGTGGACGACCATGCAGCCTCGCTCATGCCGACGGCGCTGTAGACAGACAGTTAGGGGAGGCCAGGCTGGCGTGGATTTACAGGAGAGGGGAAGCGGGGGCGCCGTCCCGCCCCTGGATCAGAACAGGGACGGATAGGAAGAAGCAGCTGCGATAATCCATGTGTTTTGGTTTAGTCTGCTCTCTTTCTCTGCGCTCTGTGTATCTCTCTCTTTTCCTCTCTCTAACCTCTAGACTTGGCGTCGCTCCGAGACGAGTGGATGGGTGAAATCTGTAGTCCATTAAGGCAAAAACCCATGGAGACGTTCGCATGTTGAAAGGTTAAAACGTTGTGCAAACACAGCCAGCCTCCTACCTTGATACACCCAGAGGAAGGTGGAAAGAATAAGCCGCCCTAAATGAGATGCAGTAACTCGGTTTTGCATCGCTGACTGCTGAAAAATCTCCTTGCCGATAGAGTGCTGGCAGAGATCTGGTATTGATTCTGGAATCAGAAGACCGTGAGAGTGAAACTGATGTGTGTTTACAGACTGTACTTAGAGAGTTACATGCTTTCACACTGCTGGCCCCTTGTTTTTCAACAACTGTAATGAAGTTGCCAAGCTATCATTCTAGCATTCTGAGTCACCCGTGACACCGTGAGACCTCACCTCACCTGAGACCAAACATGAACACGCTTGAGCGCTCACTCACACACACACACACACACACACACACACACTCGGAGTGACACATCTCAGTGCGTCATTATAATGACTGGGGTGAAGCCTTGGCTTCCTGGTGTCTCTTGTCTCCGATGCCGCCTGCCTGCGTGCGCCTGTGAAAGACAGATGTCTGATCAGCGTGCTGCGTCTCGGTGGCAGGCAGCCACACAGCCACTCTGTCACAGTTCCTGGGGCCCCGGTCTGATCTGAGATCTGCCAGGCGAGAAGAACGCAGCCATCAGTCGACAGATCCAGTCAGCCAGCCATGAGCCATCACTATGCTTTCTTTATCTTCCAAGACTACACAGACAGAGGGAGAGGGAGAGAGAGAGATCAACATACCCCCGAGAGAAGGAAAGGCTGGATTCGAGGCTTTTTATCTCTGCCTCTGTTCCCTAAAATGTCTCCTGTATAATTTAGCTGGTCCAGATTTAGGAGTTGGGAAGACGTTGAGGGCGTTCCCCAGGCGGGTGGGGTTAAGTAGGGGGATAATGGTGCAGCGGTGTTGAATGTGGAGCTGCAGTAGGAGAAATGCCTTCAGTCCCCAGAGGGAGAGGCTGGGTTAGAGGAGAGGAGAGGAGGAGAGGTTAGGGCAGCTGCTCTCCAGATGTCAGACCATCAGCCACTCCAGGACTGTGTGTGTGTGTGTGTGTGTGTGTGTGTGTGTGTGTGTGTGTGTGTGTGTGTGTGTGTGTGTGTGTGTGTGTGTGTGTGTGTGTGTGTGTGTGTGTGTGTGTGTGTGTGTGTGTGTGTGTGTGTGTGTGTGTGTGTGTGTGTGTGTGTGTGTGTGCGTACTTACATGTCTTTGCTTGTGTGTATGTACACATGGATACTTGCGTGTTTCATGTAATGCACATGCATGCATGCAGTCATGTATGTTCTTGTGTTTTTTTTGTCTGTGTGGGTGTGTGTGTGCATCTGTTGATCTGTGGCAAATGATTTTAACAACCTGTGAGGAACGCAAAACAAGTGTCAGAGCCACCACTGCCTAATGAAAACCATCAGAGGAGGCTGGGAGACGATTTGTCAAGCTGTTGTTGCAGACTCAGACAGACTTATGGAAACAGACATTGTTATTGTGATCACATTACTAATTCATTACTAAGTGCATGTTGAAACTCTGTGAGGATCTGTTTCCCTGCATTATTTATGTATTTAGGTGACAGGATTTCTGTTCTTTTTTTTCATTATTTATGCTTTGTTGAGCATAATTAGACAAAAAATCTTAATTTGGAAAGTGAACAGAACAAGAATATCAAACAAATACCGACGTGGGTTACACATGCCTGCAACTTTGCTGTAATCATTTAAGATGGTTTGCCTTCTCTTCCCCTTTTTGTTTTGCTCGTTTCAATTACCAAGAGTTGTGGTTCAGACTGTTTGGCTTGCTATGTCGACCGCAGTTTGAACATCACAGCCCCAATATACATCACTGAGCTCAATACATCTCTGAGGTGGGGCTGTAAGCCTGTAACCCAAGCAGGTCAAAGGTTGATGAACGAGGAAAACAGGGTTAGACACGATGGTTGACTATACTGTGAGATGCAGCAGCGGGCCATTCTGTGAAAGACATAACAGTCTGGCTATGCAGTCTATAGCCATGGAAACATGACAGCACTGCCAGAAACATACATCACAAAACTCCTGAAGAAGAGAGACATCCATTGAGAAGTTTCACAAGTGGTTGTTCTAGTCGGCTGTTGCAGCTAAATTCGACTAGAGAGTGAATTTCTCTTGGCTGCAAACTCCGAGACGTTTCTGCAGGCATGCCTCACAACTGGCATGGAAAAAAGACGATTGGAAGGATGGAATATGTGCTAACATTGCAAAATTGTCATCACTACGTGTCAGCTGTCGAAAGAGACACAGTGTAAGTTCCTCATTGTTACTGCGCTGAACTTGTTATATTGCTTTGCAAAACTCTTGTCAATATGCGCTGTGTGACTTTTGCAAACCGCTGCATTCCTTCCTTGCCCTGTGTTGTATTTTCAATAGCCTTTGCTATTTAGAGCTTAATTTAAGGTTTGCCTGCAAAAGCCATCTTTCCTCTTAGAGCAGGATTGACCAATCTTTCCATTCTGGAAAACACCACTTTTGTTTACACTGCAAAGTGCCCATGAGCAGTGTGATTCATATATATTTTAGGACCCATTGTTTGGGAATGCGCGTATAAACACAGTTTTGCAACAGTTTGCAAAATGGATTTGCAGTCTAGCACACAGTTATCACACTCCCTCAAAACTGTCAGAAGAAAAGAAACATCTGTCTCTCTGTCTCTTAAATATTGACTGATGGTTGAGTGGGGTGTATTTAAGCTTTCACACTAAACCAGGGGAACTATGCTTGCAAAAAAAACAGGAAGTTTGAGCCTGTGGAGAGAGTCTTCTGTTGCATTACTCTGTCCTAGTGGCCTCCGATTCCTGTCTGTGTGCATCATAACTTCCTGTGAGCCTCTCTTCAAGGCATTCAAGCAACTGTCATCTGTTCTGGTTCATCCTAAAAAACGATCACTATTAAGTGGATACTTTACTCCAAGATCAAAGTTGTGTTTGGGTTTGAAGAAACAATGGTTCATACCTATAGATTTCTTCATTCATCCTAATTGTTGTGGGAATTTACAATTATAATTGGGTGATGAATACTTTTCATAGACTTTTATCTTTATTCCCTCCATCATAATTAGAACAAGTGAAAACTAGTTTAGTGCTAGTTTCAAGCTCACCACCTATTTTGTCCGTGAGGCTGACCAATTTAACAGATTAAAGTGTCAAACCCAAGTATATCAAGTGTACATTCACATTTTCCAGTAATTCCAATAAACTAGACTAAGCAGATGACAACATTATACAAATCAAGAAGACCCAAGGCAACGTGCTTAGGCCTATAAAAGATTTTAGTGCATGACATCCACATTGCATCCAATAAAAATATAGCATAAAAAAACTCTATTTCTCTTTCACACACATACACACACACACAGAGACACAGCTCCCCTTGAATGTCTCTCCACAATTATTTCAAGGCTACCCAAAGCAAAAAATACACACATATGCACTCGTCAACATGACAGTTAGAAAACAAATTCCCAAAGAAAGAAAGAGGGAAAGAGAAAGAAAGAAAAAACATAGCCAGAAAGCAAGAGAGAGCCATAGGGGATCATCTTCTTTCATTCAGACCTATTTCATATCGAACCGACCCACCATTTCTATTTGAAAACATATTCCTACTGCATATTCAACAGATTCTGATGTTGAATGCTTAGGGATTTCATTGTCAGCTCTGCTCCACTTCTCTCTGTTTGAAAAACAAGTGTAAAAGTAATAATTATAATAAAATGAACTCAATTAACATGTATCGTATTTGTGCACAATGTAACCTACCATAAAGGGTTTTTACAGTGTCAAAGTTGATTAGCGTGTAGCTTACAGTCAGCCACATTGTATCAGTACAAAGACTGATATGTTAATCAGAATACTATTTATAATTGAATGATGAAATCATCCTTTAATGCACCATGTCTAGAATGTCATGCAAAATTTATAATTTAATCTCTTTTTTTGTAATAAAAAGTTAAAGTTACATTTTAAACTGGAAAAGCTACACTTCTAGGTTCCTGTTTAGCTGAGACTACTATTAAAAACTATCAATGTATTAGGAAAAAAAAAAATTTCACATTAGGAATCCTTACACCTGATCAGCTAAGAGAGATCAGTCAATAACATGCCTATAGCAGAAGCAACAGACCCTACAATAAAATGAATCGCCAATATATAAAAAATAAATACCTCTACTCATTCCAATGGACTACTAACAAGCAGTAACTTTGGCATAAATGAAACCTAAATGCCATAGAGATAGGTGTAGGCCTATTCACCACTTGCAGTAATGTCAGTGTTTTGTTGACACATTCTGCCATATTGACTCCCAGAAATGCGTTGCATTGTAACCACAGACTGTACAACTCTCCTCAATGTGGATGAAAAAGAACGATATTGAAAAAGGAAAATATGACCCTTAACCATTTAACCAGTTAAGTGACACAACTCCCTGATCTGTCATGTCATGATATGTAACCTAGGTTACATATCTTATATCATATCTTATTCGCAACCCATCTCCATATTCCGTATACTCCAGAATATCCTTTTTACAGACAAACCAACATATAGAAGTTCTCCACCTAGTGGCTAGCTTGAAAACATCGCTGTTTTATCATAGTGGGAAATCTACTAGTCTGGTCTCTCTTTGCTGTATCTAAGCCTTTTGTCTGTCTTGGTCAGAGATTATTTTTACAATATGCCATGATTGACAGACTGCTAATTCACCTCCCTGTCATCTTGTAATTATTGTAAATCTGCTGGAACAGATACTTGACTTAAGCTTCACCATTCTTCACACACTCACATGCTCCTCCTCAGTCCTCTTATCCCCATGGATCCTCTAAAACTTGTGGTGTTGTTTTTATACAATCACTCCACGCTTCAAAGGGAATTTGAGTTTGATTTGTTGTTTTGCCCCGAGGATAGATTAAATCGACGTAAAGATAAATAGTCTTTGGAAACTCTTGACCCGAGTTTCCAGACTGTATCCTCCATGCCAATGCTTTGAAATCCGGCCCTGAGTAAACTCCACTGGTACATTGGCTTTGACAAGCACTCAGGATGCTGTTGTGTAAGAGAGCTGACACCAAGCCAGAGCTGCGTCGGTGAGATACTTTAAGCCCATTGACGCTGAGGGTAAAAATGTGATAATAGTGAGTGTTTCTCCCCCTCGGCCCCTCTGTCAGCAACACAGGAGCCTTTAGACGTTTGTGCTGCTGCAGTGCTATTTAAAGTCGCAACCTGGAGTTTTAATTTGGTGCACACACTGTATACTTTTAGAGGTGTTTTGACGTGCGCACTCCACTGCATTGCCATCTCTTCTAACCCTTCTGTTCAACAGAGCTGTTATCTTCCAATAGTTATGAATCTATTTCAGTGTTAATTGCTTGTTTGTATACCATAAGAGCGATAAGGTCACAAGCTGTATTTTTAAACACCTATCTCTTGTTTGTGTTTGTGTGTGTTTGCGTGCAGAGGTGAAGGAGTACGAGCCGCCCTTTGGGAAGGTGAGGGAGCACCCGTGTGTGGAGAGCATGAAGGACAGCGTTCTCAGAGACAGAGGCAGACCTGAAATCCCCAACAGCTGGATCAACCACCCGGTAAGAGGCGCCCGGCATCAGAACTAGTCCCACACATAGACATGCTGCATTGAATGATTACATGGTCTTCTATGGGTTGAGAAAATCCTGTGACTCGTTGGGCTTATCAATCCTTTCAAAACCCATTGGATAAACTCAGAAATGTATGGTGGTCAATCTGAAAACAAGGCTGTTTTTCTTAGTTCCTGCAAAGTTGACATATGGGAGATGCAACTTTTTCACCCAACAGCGACGATATGCTCAGGCATGAGTACTTATAAGCTCTTATAAAGGAGGAAGTGAAACAACAAAACCACTTCTATTGAAAAATAACAAAACATGTTTGTTTTACTGCGCAAGAGAATTCATCAGAACCGCAGTTTTGAAAACTAAGCAGGTCACCAAAGGGTTGCAATGGGTAGAAAACACTGCCATCAGCAGTAAATGAAATTCTGCTGATTGATTGCTTTACTGTAATTTCCTTGTTGAAACATACAAGTAAAGTAATTCATACTGGAAGTTTAGATACAGAAGGTATACTGTAGTAAATTTTGGTACAGCAGAGTTCAGAATGTATGAGCATGGACATTTCTGATTCCTAATAATCTTTCTTTCAAAACTTTGTTGCATTTCAGTGGTATGAACATGTCAGTCTCCTGGATTATTTCCATTGGATATATGAGATTCTGCTGTATTGTACTCAAACTTGCAAAACCAAGTTCCTGTGACAACCCCCTTCTCTTTTTCACACATGCTCTCTTTTTACACACATATATAAATAGACAGAGAGCGGCATACACAAAAACACACAGATTGACGTACATACAGACCCACATGAACATGCATAGAGTTTCAGCTTGAGGGGATGGTGTTTTCCATCTCGATCAGACTTGCCATATGTCATATTAGTGACTGATTATATCTGTGCTCCACTGCTCCCCCTGCAGGGCATCCAGCTGGTGTGCGCCACCATAGATGAGTGCTGGGACCACGACCCCGAGGCCCGTCTGACAGCCCAGTGTGTCGCCGAGCGCCTCAGCGACATGGAGCACCTGGACAAGCTGTCGGACCGCTCCGACTCAGAGGAGAAGATCCCTGAAGAGATCTGTGTGGTGGATGAGAAGTAGAGCTCAACGGCAACACTGCCCCCCACCAGGGGGCTGAGCAACTACAACCGAGCAGCTGGGAGGGAGAGAGAGAGATTCCAGTGGATGTATTGTTTGCCGTGGGTTCGTCAGGAGCATGTGACGGAAGAGCGAATCGGAAAGTCATGGAGATGAAAGGGAACTACACAGGATTACTAGAGATGGTGATCCTGATTGCCTAAGTGCTCCAAAGACTGGAACAAGTCATAAAATAACAGGGAAAACACAGTATAAAGCTTTTGTAACCAAATACTGTTTGCACTTTATCCATATCTATGCACACCAAATGATGTATATTCAGTGTCTGTTTTTTGGTTATGACAATACAGTGCAGTTATAGGAAATAAAGGGACCACGTTTGTTTGGAAAAAGGGGGGAAAAGGGAGCAATGTCATAAAAGTTCAGGCAGTTAGTAACACTAATCCCCCTCACTGTGTATTTGACTGGCTGCTTTGACTGGCTGCAGATGTTTTATAGGTGGCCTTGGATGGATGGCAAAGGGACTGGAGGACGATGCGACGGAAGAATCAAGGTCTTTAAAGGAGGAAGTGAAACCACTTCTAATGAAACATAATGAAACATGTCTGTTTTACTGAGCAAGAGACTTCATCAGAACCGCAGTTTTGAAAACTAAGCAGATCACCAAACGGATGCAAGTATCATTTCTCCTGGCTTGAAATGGAAATGACCCTCAGCTATGAAATAGAAAATCCATCCAAAGCAGTACGGCTGCGGGGAATGCTGATGTTATATCCCAAGGACTATGGACTGTAAAATAAAGACAGTGAAATTGGCCTGTAAGAAAAAAGGGAACATACATATATATATATATATATATATATATATACTGTACATATATACTGTATATGTGTGTGTATTACTCAGAGGACTCTGCGCTATAAAAGAATATCTATTTAATCAGAGAATAAAGGGAATAGAGATATGAATAAAGGACTCTAAACTGGAAGCCCAGTGCATATCTGCTATGAAAGCTGGACTTCTTCATAGACATTTTGTGACAGAAAAGGGAATTCTGATCCCTTTCTCATTAAAGATCTCTATCAAACTCATCTGTGTATAAATGTTTAAAGCCATAATTAAAAGAGTTTCAGTATTCAGTGAGTCAACATGGTCTTTTGTAGTAATTTTATGATATTGTTTTATACTTTGACCTTGAGTGCTACTTTGGATTATTACCTTAAAGGTGCTTTGTGGAGCATTTTAACATCAATAAACCATTGCCACATTAATTTTGAGACATTAGGATAATTACCATAAACCCTTCGCTGAGACGATTGGCAGCCTCTACCAGGCTCCACTCTGCATTTTACATCGTGAGCCACTGGGTCAGATTCCACGGGAAATCCGCTGTGTTGCTTGACGCCACAAAACACAACTTTATTCCAGTTCCACTATCGGAACTGCAGTTTCAACTTGACATTAGCTTACCTTGTTGGAATGCATACTGGTTGTTATCAAGGGCTCTTATCCTTCTTCTTCCTCAGCAAAACAAATGCATGCGGAGTGATGCCAGGGCAACATCCTCTTCGTGACAGAAAGCACAGTGTTTATGGGAAATATGGTCTTAATTTTGAGAAATACAAAATGCTACATGTAGCACCTTCAAATACCTGAATATAACATATTTTACTAGCCTGCATATCTGACTATAGGTTATTATATGAATGACCAAAAAATATGTTTTAGGTGAGAATTTTCCCTTAGCCGAATTCTGCATTCTGGAAAATACAGGAAATTCAAATCACCACCCCAAAGTCAGTCAGCTCGGCGCTAATGATTTGTGACAATGAGCTTTTGAAATCTCCCCTAGCATGATGGTTTACTGTGCTTCAAGCACAAGATGCTGTCTACTGGGAGGATAGTTTCAAACCTTTTCTCAAAGGACCTAACTCTTTTCCCCGATTTCCCTAATGCTCACCGGCCCAGTCACAATATTACCTTCCTGTGATGTTGACTCATGCGCTCCTTTCCTGTCAAAAATACTTTGAAGGCTTTCCAGAAAATCTCAGCGTCACAATGAGTCTGCTGGAAAGCAGCTATCTCAGTTTTTGCAGGTTGCCAGCTCCTATCAGTAGCATCATGATCCTCATAGCCTAGTGGCTCCCAGGCTTGTAACAGGGAGTTTATGTTCCAGTCTTAGCACACTGTCTGTGACCAGCACAGGACTGCAATACCGAGACATGCATGCATACCCAAACACATCATGCTTGCATGTATACCCACATGTACTGGCAGGCATACTGTACATACAGTGAGCACACATTTACATGCTCGTGCACACACACATATTCACTCACTCACTCAAAAACACACATACATCCTTTGATGTCTTCAGACCACATTTTCACCACCAGGAGGCTATGAAAATCTTAGGTGGTGTCCAAAATATGATTAATGTCTCCGCCTGCTGTGTGTGGCTTTCTGTAATACACTTTAAGAGACAGACAGTTTCTAATGCTTTACACTAACAGAGTTTGTGTGTGTGTGTGTGTGTGTGTGTGTGTGTGTATGTGTGTTGAATGAGTGTGTGTGTGTGTGTGTGTGTGTGTGTGTGTGTGTGTGTGTGTGTGTGTGTGTGTGTGTTGGATGAGACCAAGGTGAGAGGTTCAGCAGGTTCATTGGCATGGAGTGTGTCTGGAGTGTATGATGTTGACAGACCCTTGATCCTGTGCCTACAGCTGACTCAAACTGGAATGTCTGACTGTCTGTCTTGTCTCTTGTTTGTCTGTCTGTCTGTGTGTGTGTGTGTGTGTGTGTGTGTGTGTGTGTGTGTGTGTGTGTGTGTGTGTGTGTGTGTGTGTGTGTGTGTCTTGCACTTCGCCTTCAGAGGCAGCTGCTCTCAGTTCATCCATTGGCTCCCAGCATCCCCTCAGCAATGCTGCTGGAAAAGCCTTCACCAAGCAATAACTGACTGCTTGGACTAAACTACAAATCAACGCTCACAGTGGGATGGGAATCAACCAGCGAAGGAATGTAGGTGGTATGTGTGCAAGAGTGAGACGGAGAGAGAGAAAGAGAATCTGTGTGTGTGTGTGTGTGTGTGTGTGTGTCTGTGTGCTCATGTCTGCATATCTGCCTTATGTGTGTCTTGCCAAATCTAATGTTAAAAGCTCTCTGCTGTCAAGACATATCTTGAATTTGTATGTGAGAGTCTCTATGTTTCCAACATCCACTCTATTATGTCAGAATTGTCAGAACAGCCAGGAACTTTTTTCTCATTCAAAACACATGAACCTAGGCTGCGGTTGTGTAGCAGCGCCACTGAAAATGCATGAACCATTAAAAAAATGCACTTGGGAACACCAGGAAAGTTATTTATCAGCTGCAGTGGGGTGAGTTGTTGTCTCACAGGAAGATTTCCATAGCCCTTCCTACAGTTAAAGAGTCTATTTACATAAACTGTGCCACTGGCACACTTGGTGTGGGATGCACTACAGATAAATTGGACAAGGCCCCGGGATATACAAGCTGATGATAAATGATTAACTATTTTACGTTCTAAATGGATTACCACCGGAATGTCAAAAGTAACATTTCTCTTCATTTTTCACAATCAAATAATGTGATGCCAATTTTCCTGCAGCAATGGGAGTCAAGTTCTCAAAATAAATATGCATTTTAAAAAAGTGAAAGCCTCTAAATGACTGAAGAAGCAGTTATTTTTACTGACAGTAACACTCGTTAGTGTCAGTGAAAGAATAATGACTTCATTTTGATACCAAATCCAAATTAGCTTTTACCATTTTGACACAAAGTATGGATCCCCGATACAAGTATGCATAGTTTGGAGGAGATAGCCTCTGGTTAACTGTCTGGGACAAGTAAAGTAAAACATTATAGTTATCATGCTGTACATTCATTCAACCGTTAACATAGTTCTGAACACAGTCAGTTAACATATGGATTTATTTGATCGTTTTATCACAGTTTATATTGTTGTACTTTGCAAATGAATTCACTCAAACTTGGCAGAGGTCTTAAAGAGAATAAATAAATTACATTTTCTGTTGACTGCATTCAGATCTTTTTTTTGTTTCATCTTTTTTAACCTTTATATGCAAATAATCCTCCTAAATACGGTTACTGGAAATGGCATTCATTTGGTCTCTTCAGCCTTAATAATAATCATTCATACCTCATAAAACCAAGCAATGCTCAAAACTTAGAACATAAACCTAATGGCTGCATTTTGTATTTTGGCCAGTAGAGGGCGTAGTGGTTCTATTGGATACTCCACATACAAAGACATCATTGGTGTATGTTGGAACCAACTGGGTTTGAACGCTGGAGTGCAAAGTCCAGCAAGTGACAATTTCTGCTTTGAGGCCAAAAAAAACAGTGAGCCGTTCATATGGAGCTTCTTAAAAAACAAGGCCTCCTCCAATGATGTCATTCTAAGCTTCTGTGGAAACCATAGGGCTTGAATGGATAGAAAGGGCACTAAGCTAGCATATGCATGGTACACCTAACATGGCTTCCATAGAGTTTTGATAAGCTTGTCATTGCTGCATTGATGTTGTCACATTGCTCCATGTGTGGGCAACGCGAGACTCAGAAAGTTAGAATGCTCATCACAGCTGCCACTGGAATGTTCCAAATGTCCATCCAAATGATGCCGTTGCCATGGTAACACGTCAGCGTTCTGAGTCTCATGCACCAAATCAACACTGATTTCCATTACAACATTTTCAAACGTCCCATGGCAGCAAGTGAACCCAGCCAAGTGACCCATCCAAGAGTGGAGATTTGAATGGGAATGATGGCCACTCTGTCAATTCAAATTCTACACTGGAAACGCTCCACGACAAAAGGTGGTGTCTGGCTACGCTGTTTGCAAGGTCACTAGAGAGAGGCGTTCATATGAATTTTCCAAGACTCCCCCACCCACAGTATCTCATGCTCTGCACTGTGAAAACGAAGGGGTTGAGCTCAAGATGTGACAGATCTTTCCATTACCAAGAGTCACACTCTGAGGCACCGACCAGCCACCAAACACAGGAGTCATTCTGTGTCATGGTGGGACCTAATTGCATTTAAACAGCTGCTGTTGGCACGCATAACTTAACAAATTTCTCTCTGTCTGTATCTCTCAGTCTGCTGAAGTCTCTCTCTCTCTCTCTCTTGCTCGCAGTGCAATTCCATCCTTCACCTGTGACTCTGTCACAAAGTATAAGCTTTTAAACCCTCCATTAGTATCAGTGAAACTCCATACCTGTGGCTTCATATCTACTCTTGTCTGCTACTCAATCATGACACTTTCTAACCCGATTAACCCTTTGAGTGGGCGGCAACAGCAGGCAGAGAACGTTCAGCCAAGAAATACACGTCATTACTTACACACACACAAACACACAAACACTCACACATGCATACACATAACCCTAAGGTGGGTTTAATAATCCAGAAGGAGACACTCTCCTGCCAAAGTCACTTATCATTCCCACACGCTGGTTGCCATGGTGATGCCTCATACATCAATCAAAGCTGCCGCCGAACGCGTTGGTGAGAGCTATAAACAATATTTTAAGCCCAAGTAGGGAGAAGACAAGGAAGATAAATTACTGCTTGTTGGACTATCGCCTCCTCTCTCAGCTCTCCAGGTCCAGTCGATGTCAGAGGCCATTTCCCCCAACAAGCCCCTCATTTGGAAACAATATTCATGACTGACAAAGGGTAACATCTTTGATCCTTTCCTCACAAATCATCCCCATGATCCATTTTTTATTCCACACACCCACACGATCAAGACGTTTAGTTGTCATATTGCACAGCAACACTTGAGGCGTGCAGTTTTGGCAGCAGCAGCGATAGTGGCAGCAGCAGCAGCAGCAGCAGTAATGCTCTTGGAGGAACTTTAGGGCCCTGGGCCACAATTACTTCCATGCAGTCATCGTCCAGGAGTTGATCTGCTATTAAGATAAGAGCACCAGGCAGCCCAGGCCCAGAGATAGAGCGATGAGACTCCTGCTGTATTAGGAGCCATTAGCCCAGCTCCACTCTCAGACATTTTTGTCTGATGGGAGGGTCAGTCGACTTGATGGTCCAGATATTGCTTTAATTTCCTTATGACTGAATGGACTATTGTGTTATTGTATCCTCAGTTAGCAAAGCACTCAGAGCCCTTAATAGAAGAAAAGCCCATCAAGGACAAACACAGTTGTGCCATAAATGACTTTATGTTTAACCTGGAGGTGTTTGTCTAGGGAGGAAACATTAAGTGTGTTTGCTTACATTTAACAAGGCCGGTGCTTGGCAGTTATGTTGTTATATTCCCTCCAAAAAAAAAGCTGAATTGATTTGATAATTTGTAATAACCAGGAGGATGTCATTCCACTTAATTCTGCACATAAATCATCCCCTAGTTGCATGTATAGTGTGATAATGATTTGGGACAAATTTGGCACTTTATATCCGTTAATCTGTGTTCCATGTTAATTCATCTATTCAGAATTAATTTACTGATTGCTGTCCCATTCCAGTTAGTGCTCCATAATAGACTATAGCCAGCCAGATGTGACTGAAGGGCCGTTGTTTATCTCCAGCCGTCTCCACTGCAGCGTTGCTGAAACTTGTTTGCACTTATTATCCAACTTATCAGTGGCACAGAAGCTAGAGGAGGTTAAACTACATCAAAGCTACTCTCAAAAGAAATATAGTTTTGTTGACTAAAGTTACAAAGTTAATGATCACATCTACATCTGCAATGTTATTATGATACAAAATCACACGAGTGCAAAAAATACCACTGATTAGTTTATAACAGTGGTGTGGGCTGGACACAGTGGGTCATATTTATCAATATTATGCATGTTCAGAAGGAAAATTTTGCACCACAATATATTCAGAATGCAAAATGTACATGGCAGCTGTTTGCAGGGACTCGATTATCAAAGTAAAAGTGTAATATTGATTCAAAGTGTAGATTTTAAAAAGCTTTCCGTACACATTTTTGTGCATTTTGCTAAATAAGGCCCAGTGTGAGTGCATTGTCTAAAACTGACAAAAAAATAATAAACTACAAAAAAAACACTATCCAGATTTGAATTCATTTGAGCTTCCACTAAGCTGCTCCAACATGTATTGAACCTACTAGTTTATTTACATGTGGTGAAACTAGCCTATCCAACACTGTCACTCACTGACTGCCAAACACTACCTCATAACACAAAGGCCACAGTGTAGGGTGATTGTTACAGGCCAGTTCCCCTCAGAGTCCTGTTTCTAAACAACGTTGCTATATTGTGGTCTCAGGATATTTTTTAAGCCTGAATTGATTCATTCTTTAATGTCTTAGAACTACATTTTCTTTGATATGAGGAATATCAGTCAAAACTTTGCTTTACCAGTTTACCTGTGTGTGTGTGTGTTGCCTGGCAACATTAGGCTGTTACACATTCATTCAATATCAAAAAGCATCAGTATTGGGTGTTTAAGATCTCAATGTTATAGCTCTCTCCAGACAGATGACACTGCATCTACTGTGTCCCTCTGGCATAGAGGCATGGTCAGCGATGACGTCACCAGCACCAAACAGCCAGCAGAGGGCTGGCAAGCAGCCTAAACCACCTCTCTCTCTCTCTCTCTCTCTCTCTCTGTGTCTCTCTCTCTCCTCTCTCTCCTCTCCCTCCTCTCTCTCTCTCTCTCTCTCCCCTCAGTTCTCTCTGTTTCCTGTCCTGCACCCCCTCCCCGTCTCATTCCACCTCTCCCATCCTCATTTTCGTCGCAGAGGCCAGCTAAGTTTAACTTCATTTCTGAGGCGTGAATGGTGTTCTGTCAGATGACCGATCTGGGGCAACCAGGGGGAGAATCGATTGGACATGGGCAGAGCGCAGAGACGCATAGTCCTGACCAAGAGGCCGCTCTGTATTGAGTCCCACTTACTGAATGCTTTTTGATCAGAAAATACACCAAACTTGGCTTCACAGAACTGTGAACAGACTGCCCAAAATAAACAAAAAACATGACTGAAGTTTATGAGAGGTGATTGTCCATAACAGCCATACCATAAATTGCTCAACATGCTTACTTTTAAAAATCTCAGCCAATAAAGCTTCAGGATGAGAAACCGACAGCAGCTGAGTTTGAATTTGCCCGACATTTCAAACATGCCCATTGCTTGTGAAAGCATGACAGTTGTTTTCTGAGTCTTCATATATGAATGCATGTATACATGCATGATCCCTGCATGAACTTTAAAATGACTGGAAGTATAATGTCAATATGTTCTCTGCATAGTGTGTGTCTGCTCCTCTTGTTTTGAATATGGCTGCCAGAATATTGCCATCAAGTTTTCAAGGCTGTCACTGAGGCAATAACACATAAATCTGTTGTCTTCTGAATTGACACAGCCAGTGTTGGCCACTCAAGAATGTGAGAGTGGGGCCATTTGTCAAGCTGAGGCAGCTGGGAAATTGGGAGGCACACTTCAATTTTCAACACGTGAATCATATTTTTTCTCTCCCTCAGGGATGATGTCAGGCCAAGTTCAACTGTGTTCCACGCACTACATTTCTCATATTTGAATGGCAAGCCCCCTCAAAAGAAATCACACTGAAGCTCGATCCAAACCAAAGCCAGGAAAGTGTTGATAAGGGAGCCGCTATTCTGCAGGGGTAGAAATGCAGGGCAACCTTCAGTCTGACATTACGCCTGCAGACAATTGATATCTCTGTTGAGCTTAGTTTGGTACCTCAGTCTCTCCTTTTTTCTATCTCTCTCTCTCTATCTCTCTCTCTTTTTTTTCCTCTATCAACTGAAACTTTCTTATAAAGTTTTCATAGTATGTCAATAGGATTTGAAGTATCACTGCAGGCACTTTGAGCTGTGCCGACAGGTCAGGATCAATCTTGATGAATGTGGTGAACTGTGAATGTTTACGGGCCATTTTCTATGTTGATATGCTTTTAAAAGTTCTTTTCGGCAACAACTTCAACCAAAAGTTTTTATTGCTTATTTGTGTGCAAGGCCTCTTTCCGATGTTGAGAGGCGTTTTTTTTCATTGCGTAATTACATAATTATTGTAGAATTTCATGGGATAATTGTTGTGATTAAAAGCCTGATTAAAATTTAAAACGAATAGGCTCCCTGACTGTGTTATTCTTTTGAATTATGGTGTTGGTTCACAAAAAGACTCAAGGGCCTGACATTTATCAAAAATACAGTGGTACCCTCTCATTTAGTTTTGATTTGAGCTGTCAAAGAGGGAAGCTCTCAGGGAAAAGTTTATTCCATTGATTGCTTTGTTTCCTTTCTGGTGATGTGGCAGATGAAAATATGTTTCTAATCAAATAACAAAAGAAAGACTCAATCGTTCACAGCCTAGTTGAGGAAAGTAACCTTTAATATGCTTTGGAAATTGAAAGATGACTGAATGCTATAGCATCCTGAGGCAGATGCAGCCTCATAAATTGAGCAAAAGCTCTCAAATCTCCAGCATGATGGATCATGCGATATTCTGTTGCAAGATATAGTAGCTTATCCCATTAGTTCATACTTTATCACAACATGTGATTTCCTCCAGGGAGAAAGGATTAGCCTGGGCTCGATTGTGCATGGTACACATGTCTGGCTAAGTGATGCTGTGCCAGGTAATCACAGCGGGTCACCCATGGCATTATCAAGATAACAATCCTGTCATTACAAGGTGAAATCCACGGAGCATGACACGGGCCCGTCCCATGAGGTCGGCACACGTTCCATCACCATCAGCATTAACACACTGTTCAGCCATCGTAGACTATTGCCCAAATGTGCTGCCAACGGAGACTGGGATTAAGTCGGTCCTATTCACACCTGGAAGGCTTTAGTGCTTCTCTGTGCCCCATTGACTGTTGGAGTAATGAGGCATGCTCAATGTGAAATGGTGTGTCACTGATGAGGGGACACAGGTGACCCTGGGCACTCAGTGAAAGAACCACATTGTCAAATAGGACGGCTGATTGACAGCTCTTGCTCTGGGAGAAGTTAACTGAGGTCATTACTCATGTTTTTGTCTTGTATTTTCACCCTCTGACTCAATATGAAGGGTTTTACTCTTTAGTGGCACTTTGCAAGATGCCATTAAACTCTGTTGTCATAGAAACCTGTTTAAATTTCGATCCATATTTTTCCGAAGCAATTAGGATTTATTTTTTGTGACACGTTCAACATGGCTTTGTGCTTATTATTATTTTGGTGTTGATCGGCTCTCGGCTTTCTAGAATGTATTTAAAGAAATTGTTCAACAGCACACACTTTCTAGTTTCTATTGGCCGCAAACAAATAAATTGTTCATAACAGTTGGATACTGCATCTCATTGGGATGCTAAGCGGTTTTCTTTAAGTGCTCTCATTTCTGTTAATGATTGTGGTGCAGATCGGTCTGTGCAGTGGCGATCCCCAGGCACTGGTTAATCATCCTCTCACTGTAGATCAGAGACAGACTCTATGGAGTGTTTAAAGCTTTCTGCACTCACATTGAGCAAACATCCTGTTCTTCCTTGCTTTTTGATAGAATATACATAATGCATATTTCCCCTATTAGGTTGTACATGGAGAAGATGCACAAGGCGATAATGAAGCAACTTCTCACTGTGAAGAGATGCAAGGGGAATTAAAGGACAATAACAACTTAACAACGATGCCCGAGGCGAAGCACGTTATGGTCTAACATGCATGAGTTGTTAGCATGATTTGATCATGAGATCTATAATTCTCACTTGTCTTTTTGTTTTGTTTTTAGCTTCCATTAGCTTCCATTTTGATGCAGATGTGTGTTCCAGGGAATCCAGGAACATGCTGTGCCTAACATCCTTTACATTGTCTCGAGTGCCGACCTGAAACAACAGATTACCCCCCCCACACACACACACACACACACTCACACACATTAGTTCCTGCTGTGCAATTCTCGCACTGTTTGCATGGGAATGGAGCCTCCGTTTAAAAGTATACTGCAACTTTGCTTTTGTCAGAGATAGCTGATTCAGAGCGGATTGTCCGCTTTGTTCCACATGCTTATATAACAGGGTGCACAATCGAGTGAGTGATTAGAGATGATTGTGCATCTTGGGAGAAATTGCTGAAGCCGGTCGATTCTGCACGTAGGAGATAGATGTCTACAGCTCTCAGGATTCACAGATTGCACCATTCTCAATGACCCATCATTTTAGGCAAAAGGTACAAAAAGAGGACATGATCATATTCTTCTTGACCAGCTGTGAATCCCATCTTCTCTCTCTTTTTCTCACTCTCACACATTCACGCACACACAGAGCAAAGAGAGAATGACAGAGATAGAGAGAGAGGGGAGAAGGCGGAGAGAAAGAGGGTTTCTACGTTTCATCGTGAGCTTTTGCCTGACTGGCCTTTGGCAAAGCAACAAACTGTACACACCTAGAGAATGCTTCGCATAAACTCTGTGGGCCTCTCATGTTCTTAGGGAAGAAACAGAAAAGAAAGACAAACACACTCCAGTCCGCCTCGGGAGACAGAGGAAAGCAAAGCTGCCCTGCCTGGCAACAGCACTCATTTTGGCTGGCTTTCATCTGGGCTTGGCCTTTTGACAATGGATGCGATTGAAGCAATCTTCACAGCCTGCATTTCCATTTGTCTCAAAGGTCACCCATTCAGAATTTGGAGGTAGGGGGAAAGAGGTGGAGGGTTAGAGTGTTGATCGTGGGCATAAACAGGCCTTGATGAATGAGAGGCACTGTGGGGAGGTGTGTGTGTGTGTGTGTGTGCATATATGTATGTGTGTTTGTGTGTGTGTATGGCTGTGTGTCCTTTTGTGTATACCTAAACACTTACTTGTCTGTTTGTGTGTGACTGGGTGAGTATGCGGGTGGGAATACATGTGATTGCATGTTTATGCATACATATTGCCTATCTGTGTCCACAGTGTGTGTGTGCATGTGTGTGTAGTGTGTGTGTCCGTGTGTGTGTGCCTTCTCCTCTGCACTGACTTTTAGCCGCAGCAGTACAGCAGCACACTCCTGCGGTTGTCTGTGTTACAAAGCTTTGGTTTCTGCGATCTCTGCATGAACTCAAAACCCTCATCCACTTCTCCCACTCCATCTACTCTCCATGATGACCGCCATCAATTTTCATAATCATCCTTTTATTCTCCTTTATTATCTGCCATCCATCTCCCCATCTCTCCTCCGCTGTATTCTTATCTCACTCTTATCTCCTCCTTATCTCTCCAGAATATAGTCCCCAACCAAAGCCCTATTAAACTGGCCCAGACTTCAGTCGCCAGTTCCCCTATGTGAATATTTCATCTATATTTTTCAATTTCTTGTCTGATGTGTGGCAGGGCAGCTGTAAACTGTGTTGATGTGGAATAAGGATGGGAATTTGGACTAGTCTAAAAATCAAAAGGTGCCAAAAGCAAATATTACTAACATCCTCTGAGTAAGTAGGCTATTATATTGTACATGCCAAAAACATGTACAATATAATACTCAGCTCACATCTTACAAGTAGTTATATTGTCCATCAACTAATTGGTTAAACATCGCCATCATTAAAGCAAAGCATGGGGTGATGAAAGCAGGTGTTGTTATTTTTGTCAATTCATAATCTGAATTTATAATCGTGTTCTTGGAGGTCGTTGATTTAATTACATCGCTGCTTGTTTAGGATTAGGCTCCTTTGATCATACAATGCTCCAAGGGTAACCTCAGAGTGAGCCTGAACTCTGTAATGGATTCAAATATCGCAGCATAATATGCAACAAATGTTAGAGGAAACGTGTCAAGAATTTTCCCCGCACTGTGACTCGAATGCAAAGCTGTTCTTACCTATGGTATTGTAATGATGTTGACTTTAATTCTTTTTTCTCCCCTTGGGATTGAATTACGTTTTACCTATCTCAGATAAACCACTAATCCTCCATTGCCTCTGCCTCATGGTTCTTTATGCGGAACAGCGGAAGCGTAAAATGAATGCATACCAATCAATCAAATCTTCAACGTTTATTTGAAATCTTCAAAAAAAGGTGTATCATTCCAATATAGGCTCTGAAGGCTTCGGGGAAGTTATGAGAGTACAGCCTGAGTTTAACAGAATGATGAATGCTGCGCTCTTGTCTTTGCTGGGGGACAAAATAATGATGAGACACATCAATCTTTATTACCAACCTACCTCCCAGTCCAGAACATCCAAGGGCAACAGAAATATTGCACTCACAAAGAACATTCATCTTCACACACCTGCCTATAGCTTTCAGCTGCAAGGAAACATCACTTTCTTCCTATGGATTTTCCTCCCGTACTTTATCTTCTCTTTGTGATACTCTATGAGAAATGACTAATTTACGTCTATACAGCTAACTTAGAGCCGAGTAATAAGGGTTTTATTTATAGTGAGCAGCAGAATGACTCAATTTCATAGAGAACAGGGGGATAATCCTTAGTTCAATCAGTTTCAACCATAACTTTGTGGAATTCCATTGGTGAACTACTCTGTCTATCCAGACAGTGCTGTCCTCGGATTGGCTGAGCCATATCTGGCTCCGCCCTCTCGTACCTGTCGTTCTGTGAGAGGCTGATAGCGCTTCCTATCGTCCCGCCCATCCCATCCCATCCCTCTCCTCTCCACCGGCATTCAATCGTGTAGCGGACTGAGTATTGCAGGTTCGATATGCGGCGCATGAGTGTGCGTTGGGGATGTAACGGCTGTTCGCAGTAGCGATTCTGAATTAAAAAAAAGAGAAAATCCCCGGGGGACTCAGAAGGTAGAGGATACCGAAGGAAACCGGGCGATAACAAAGGGAGGTTTACAGCAGGACGGGGCGGAGGGAGACACGGGAGCGTGGCAGGAGGGACGCTCGACCAAATCCAACCGACACCGCACGCAGAAATGGCGGAGCACCACGCAGCCAGCGACGGCAAGCACAAAGCGTCCACCAATGCCGGGGGCTCGGTGCACGGGAACAGCCGACCCGGCGCCGCGGGTGGAGGAGGGGGCAAAGGAGGCCTGTCTGGCGGACTGACACAGCCGGCCGGGTGGCAGTCTTTACTCTCGTTTACCATTCTTTTTCTGGCCTGGTTGGCAGGATTCAGCTCCAGACTTTTCGCAGTGATCCGGTTCGAGAGCATCATCCACGAGTTTGATCCATGGTAAGCTAGCTAACGTTAGTCCGCCTGATTCCCCGGTACAGTTGGTGGTAGTGGTAACCTGAGACAGTGGTTCTCAAAGTGGGGTCCGGCCGTCCGGGAAACCTTCAGAGGGGGTCCCCAGCACAAATGAGGGGCATTTTAATTTCAGTTTTATTTCACAAGTGTTTCATCCTCTAGAAGTTAGCGCAGTGAGAAAATATATAAGGATTATTTGAACATAGATTTCGTCCTTCTCCGTTAGCTCCCCACATACAATATAAACAGTTGTTCAGCTCTCTATTAAATTATATCCAACAACAAATGTCTTCCCACGTGCCTAGGGATAAAATCTTATTAAATTGGGGTCAGTGGCCGGGTGTGTATCTGTTTGGCAGACCTTGACATGAAAACCTTTTGTGGAGCCCATAGCAACCAACAATGTAGTGTTTTGCTTTATCTATCTATCTAGCTAGTCCGGTTTGGCTAGTCGGTTCCCAGTCCGCCAAGTCAACCCTCATGCTGTTTTACCCTTGACCCAATAATAAAAACAGTATCATAGCTGCAGTGAACTATATCAGGAGCTAGACGCCTCAGCTGCAGCTACAACTTTCTTTGGATTGGGGGGGAACGTGTGAATAATCTGGAGCAAGGGCAGAAGACGAGCACGCTCACTCTGCACGTCGCGCTCCATTCTTTATTCAGGGAAAACAAATTCAGTGTGAACGTATTAAGTTGAAATAGTTGTTGCTCATATGGGGATAATCGCGGCATGCGGTGGTCGATATGATTGACTCTTCAGAGGATACGGTTCTGCAGGAATAACTTAGATCTCCTCTGGGATTTCAGCGTAAAACTGCTGTTACACTCATAAATAGTGAATGCTGGTGCCGCCGTCTACCCTCCTGCTATTCATTATGATGAAGAAGACTTCCCGGTTTTCGCGCAAATTGCAGCCGGTGCCCATGACAGCAGAGAGTTTATAACCCGGAAGCCAACTGATCCGGTCTGGTCTGTCATCGCCATGCAGGATTATTCTGCTTGTTTTGTAACAGTGTCACAAGGGCCCACAAGTGTCTGTCTGGTCGCAATGCACTGCCATTCTCTCTGTGTTCACACTCTCATTCAACCAGACAGCCCAGCTGATGCATTCATATATTAATGTTCAAGGACAGGTGCTCCATCTTGTTCAGGGTTACAGCAGCCTCTTCAATTATGTTAATAACTTGATTATATTTGAGAGTCATGGGCCAAGGCTCGGGGTTATCACAGGTTCACCAGTTCTGCACGATCCAAAAGAGTGATCCTGCTTTGTGCATCAATAGATAATCTTAGCACTGTTAATGAGTAACCTCACTTTGGGGACAAGTGTAACACACTCTTTAGAAGCTGCAGTTTTCCACACTGCCTTCATATCTGATTATCTTCCTGGGTGGTCACATGGTTGCTAATTTACCTATGGTAATTTGCAACACTACCCTGTATCATAGTGACAGTGGGAGCTGCTTTGCCTCAGTGGGCTATAAAGCAGCATCAGAGTCTCCCCAGCTGCGGAGCTAGTGTTGCACAGCTCCTTCTTGGCAACATTTCAAAGAAAAGAAAGTGAAGGCACTCTTTTTATATTGAAAAGTTAAAAAGCCTTTACTGCTAACATTTTCTGCTCAGATCCCCCAAAACAAAGCAATGCACGGTTGTTGGGGCCCTCTGTTGCAGACTTGAATGGACAAAATGATGAGCTCTGACACAAAGTGATGGTTTTTATTTTCCCTTTTCATGATGTTTCACTTAATTATTGTAAGAAGCATAGAAGCTGCAGATATTAATTATTTTGCAAGTAACCTAAAAAGCATATAGTACCATGTTTGATATTAGAATTCTGCCTCTTATTTACTTTCGATGAATCATCTTGCAATCCCCACCCCAGCCCCAAAATATGATCTCTAGACCCCCTGCATGGTCCTGATCCTGATTGAACCGTTTGAGCCGTTTGAACTATGTTTGAGGATAGCAGACTCCCCTAGGATTTCTGAAATGTTTAGGGTTGCCGTAGCAATAAAGGATTCTAAGCTTTACACATAAGAGAGCCTTGGTTTTCTTTTCTTGAAAACAGACAACCCTAGCCTTGACTCTGGTGAGCACTGTTTTTTCCAGAGGTTTAAGAAAAAATGCAACCTAATAAAGCAACAATGTTGTGTTATTTTCTCTCAACTTGCAAACTCCGTGGTACTCTTCGAAATGGGTTCAATCTGTGCATTTCTCAAAACATACTTTCATGACGAGGTTACATGTATTATCACAGCATGCCTGTCTCTTATCACTCGTTTTTGAGCATATTGGATGCTGATTTGAAGCGGCCGTCACTCCCAGACATGAATGATTGGTGTTGTCGTTGTCTGAATGCTTGGATGCTGTTATTGATTTTGCTCTGCGTAGGGCTTCAAATTATCTGCAGCTAACTGCTACGTTAAACAAGCAGGCAATTTGAAGAACCAAGATTGGATTTAACAGCACTGAAATGTCAGGCTTATTTTGAAATACGCAAACATTACAGAGGCTGCCCTGATTTTGTGAGTGAGTGCCTGACACGACTTGCTTGTTATCAGGCTCTGCTCATTTTGCTCCTAATATTTGGTGATTATTTTAAGACCAGACTACAGCTGGCATTAAAGTGGGATTTTATTTGTCTCCTCTCCTCCATTCAAGAAAGTAATTAGTTTCCAAAGTTGCATCCTGGCTTAGAAATGATTTGCAGCTCCTTCAACCAACTCCTACTTAACACCCAACCTTCTCAAGTCAATGAGTCAGTCGATGGTTTCTGCTAAGAATATTGTTCTAGCTGCCTACTAGGCTGCACCTTGTGGAGGTGTAACTCCTCCACAACCCCACTGGCACAAATAGCCTATATCTCCAGCACTTGCCAAGCTGCTAGTGGTACTCCTTAGAGTAGACATTCAATCCCACTCCCAGGGTTGATTTTTATCCAAATTTCGCTGTAACATCTGTCCAGTTTATTGACTTAGTGGGAAGAAAATAGATTCTAACCAGACTGCAAGCTGTACGGTGAGGCACAGAGGTGTGTGTGTACCAGCTATATATACACTGACTGGAGGGGAGCACTTCTTGGAATCAGTCAAGTTTATTCCACCTTGGTTGTGTCAGGAAGTAGGAGTCCGTTCTGTCGGAAGAGTGAGGGGAGGAGAAGCATCTCTGTCAGGCAAATAATGAGCTGGATACTCAAGTAGAGCGCGTATAGACACACTCATACTCGCACACTTGCTCTCCTACTCCTGTCGGCACCATAACCGCTGCCTCTTCATATAGCCAGTGCCAGGACTGGAGCTTTGTTTGAGCCCTGGATGGGTGCTGACTATGTGTCTTATACAGGATGTTTGCTTTTAGTGGCCAACTCCCGTGAGGCTCAAGTTGAAAGAAGGAAGAAAAAAAAAATGCACTGGATCTTTAGCCAGGCAGCAGGGTTACACTCACAGCTCCTTCAGGATCAGGTTGATTCAACTCTGTATTGATTGTAGGGTTGTCAAAAGTATTGATCTTTCGATAAGAATTGATATTAAAAATTTGAAACGGATACAATACTCATTTGCAACAGTATCGATACCAGCAGTGCTTTCTCTTAATGAAAAAAATCAAACATATTATTTCTCTGCCACCACTAGCCACACACACACACACACACACACCCTGCACCGCTGCCCACAGCCCCTCCTCTCACTAGTAGCAGTCAGCTGGGTTGTTGCCCCACAGTCAGCAAACAATGCTACAGAGTGGTGCCGACGAAGGGGGGCAACACGTCAAACTTGGCGAAGCACCTTAAGGACTGACACGCCAGTCTGTATAAAGAATTTCGAGAGGTTTAAAAGGGACTTAAGGGACTAGTTTGGGTCTCTGAGGCCAGGAGGCAATATGATGTTTCACATGCTTGTGCAGTATAAGCTCATTCCCCTCAATAAAAAAAAATAGCAAATCATGACAGCGATCGACACCTGTCAATCAAAAATGTGTTGTTTGATCTCAGACAACTTTAAAATATTGTTTTCATGTTAAAATTATATTTTAATAAATGAAAACAGAATAAAAAAAAAAGATTGAAAATAATTTTTTTCCCCCTGTGGTATCGAAAATGGTATCGCATATCGATATTTTCCTAGGTATTGTATCAAAGTTAGAAATTCTAGTATCATGACAACCCTAATTGATTATTAAAGCCTCTAGACATTAACCCATGGATGACATAAAGCCAGGATTTGAGTTTTCAACTTGACAGAAGATCAGTCAGCATCTTATTATAGTTGTTAAGCTCATTGAGCGATATAAAATGCCCATTGTCCACCTAATTATGTTTTCTAACCATCTTATGGTAAATTGAAAAACATTTATACACATTAGGTTTTATCCATGCGTGAGGTTTCTGAACAATGTATTTATACCTTTTCTTAATAATACATTTGCATCAGGCTCATGAATGCATTTCATGAATACTATCTTTGCTCCTGAAAGTTGTTAAGTGCTCTGAAAGTGAAACCTCCCCACAAGTGATGTTACCACCTCAGCTTTTTTGAAAAGCCAGTGAAATTAGCAGGGGGCAGCAGTCTTGTATGTCCTCTCTCTGTCTCTCTCCCTTCTCTCTCTCTTTCTCACTCACTCACACTCACACTCAGACACACACAAAACATCACATCTAAATCAAAGTAGATTACGCCAGCCCAGGAGCGGCTGCTAGCACAGCAGTATGTTAGCTAGTGCAGTAGTGTGGGGAAACGGAGAATAAGTTGTGATTGATCTTTCTACCAGACACTTGGCTGGAGTGGTGATGCCCTGCTTAAACTCCTGACTGACTGTCCAATAGCTTATGAAATATTCAGTGTAGAGACAGCGTCTAATTACCAGCTGTAGAAAATAGATGTACTGAGGACCCATCCGCAGGCATTATGGACTGGTTTCCTAGACACACATTAGCTGAGGCCTTGTTTAAGACATGGGAGTTGCCAGTGCAAAGTCCACATGAGAATTGTTGCAAACTAGCCTTAAACTGTGTCTTAAGAAACAGCTGACTTAAAAGATTCTGTATTAAAAGGATGATTTTTGTGTCCAGCAATCCTTTAAAATTTAACCTGTGTATCAACGCTCATTAAATGAGTCTATTTGTATGATGTAACCTACCCTAAGCATGTGGTTGGTTGTGTACTGGCTAAATCTTTCAGAGATGAGGCTGGTAACTCACTAGCCATTTTATAGCAGTGTCTCAGTACCAAAGGTAATGATTGCATTTTGGCTCCCGTTCCTTCGTCTCCACTCCAGCCTCGCAGGCCAGGCCTCCTTGCACACAACATTCATATCACACACTACAGGACACAAAAACACACTCAGTGGTACTTTTTTATCCTCCCTGGCAGCACTTTTTATTCTCTGCTTTCTCCTCATTCAAGGGACTTGATGCTAAACCCCTGATGATTAACTGCTATTTCCCGGGCCGGGCCTCCCAGCAGGATACTGCCAGGCGTAGCGGGGGAGTCAGTTCGTCCAAGACGTGTAGAGAGTGTGTGTGTGTGTGTGTGTGTGTGAGTGAGAGAGAGAGAGAGCGAGAGAGAGGGACAGATCTGTCCCAGGGCACCTGCGGCATGCGTAGGAGATGAGCTGCTTCTGGCTGGAAGAAGCATCAAGCTCCCAAGCCACTGGGGAGCACAATGAAAAGCTTCGTCTGCATACAAACGGCCCCTTTTCATCCCTGTTTTGTTTGTTTGCTTTTTGGTTTTATTTGTTGCACAGAGGCCCAGGATTACAATGTAACTCTCTCTCTTTCTCTCTCTCACTCACACACACATGCATAAGCTCTCCCCATAATAAATCAATTTTTTTAGCCATTTCAGCCAGTAACAGACCATTAATACGTGACATCATTCTGATTGTGCCTGTTTATGTTGAGCTGAACCTTCCAAGCGGCATGTCTCCCTACCCTCTTTGCAGAGGTTTGACTCTTGGCTGTGAATAATGTGCAGGAGTTTGTGCATTCAGCGTTTTGCATGCTCATGAATGCCATTCAGGAGAATAACAAAGTACAATCTCCACTATGGAGGTGGGGAAAAGCCTGGTTGATTCATTCACATTGAATTGGGGATAGCTGATGCCCCAGTTGTTAGTCCCCAATTTGCCTGACAGGCAATTTGGTGGGGCCATTCTGAAAGTGTTGGCAGGGTTGCCACCTAACGAGAGGTGCTTGTCAGCAACCCAGAGGCCACATGGCTCACAGATGCCTTGATGGAGGATGATGACACTGAGAAGTAGCCCAATTTGTTAGTGTGATGAATTGCCTCTGCTACATATCCAGAGGAGTATTTGTTTTTGTGTGTTCAGCCGCGCATGATAAGCATCTACAGAGATGTTTAGAGCCTGTTAAGTGTTTGTTTAATTTTTTACATGGGAGTGGGAGAGGTTAAGCATAGCCCATTGCTCGTATAACCTAAAATGTAGCCTTGGCAATTACGCATTACAAATTACCATGTCCTGGTCTTCTGCCCCACCTTTTTGGACTGCACACTTCTCGCTAGGTTTGGCAGTCATTCTCTAATGAGATTTAAAGTGCACTATCCTCTGACAGCTTTAAACCCTGTGTTCCAATTCTTCGCTCTTTATCGGAGCCTGAAGAGTGTGATCTTGTACTCCCGTGACTTTCAAGCATGGCAGCAGTGCACAGCAGTGCACACAAGCAATTCATCTCACTTGAGTTTAGTGCTTTTACCTTCACATTTAGCAGTGTTTCTTTTACATTCATTGACCAACATTGGGATCCTACAGCTGGAAAATGTCCCCCACAATTAGAAAAATGTAAAGAAAATTCATCATCTGGCCATGTTCAACTCACCCCCTAAAAAAATAATAGGCTAATTACAATTTAAATCAAAACTACAAATGCACATAAATCACATCTTTTTTTTTTATTGTCATTGTGATACAAACTTGTAGCCTACACACAGTGCAATGTAGCCTACACATTGCAGAGGGCTCTGATTGTGCACATTTTGAAGATTACACTCCCCATGCCGTCCAGTCTCTGCAAACCAAACGCAGAAGAGACGAGCATTCTCAAACACAGTTGTTGTGCAAAATGTGTCGAGCAGTGGTAAGGACACCAAGAAGGACAGCAAAAAACTCATATACAGTAACTACATCAAATACGACCACAAAGAGCTATATGAAGAGTGCACAAGGAATCTGAAATGGGTAGCGTTGGTGCTCATCAAACCTCATTGCCAGCATTCAAGTAGCCATCCATTGCCCACAGTTCTGCCAGCGTGACTCCCCATGACAAGTCCATCCGGCACCAGTGTTTCCGCTGCATTCATTCAGCATTCAGGCCCTCTGCTGCAAGATTTTTACTGCTGTTCCTGTGGGATTTCACAGTTTAATGACATGTCAGTCAAATAAGTGGAGTTATTTTCAGCCACTATTCTGCACGTAACTGAGGCTGCGAGCCATCCGTGGTGATGAAAATGCACGCATCCATACTGGTGTGGAACCAGAGCGCCTGGACCATTGTAGTGTGTAGTGTTTGGCGAATAAAAAGCGAGTAGAGGGTCAAACTAGAGCGACACAGAGTCTGCAGACAACCAGATGAAGTTGCAGGGAAAGCAACAGCAAAAGGTAGTTTGTGAGGCGGTAGAGTTCACAGTTTACATAAACATTTATAAAGTATCCCCTAAGGTCTTGAATAGCAAAAAATGTACTGAATTACTTTTGTCATTAACTGTCATTTTATTTCTTAGTTGAAAACTTTGCCAGTGAGGCTTTTTTTTTGCTGCTACAAAATAATTTTATTTTTAGGAACAAAATAGGAGTTAAATAGACTAAGTCTGTACATCTAATAAATTGATTTTGGAAATAATTAGATATCATTTTTTGGCACAGCTGTCATATAATATTGGCTTTCAAGGTGTGCTTTGGCAATGCACTTACTCAAAATGTTGTGATATCTCATGTCACATCGTTATTGCAATATCCAACAAATTAACCACGTTTATTTCCGTGAAAGCCTAATATGAATATCAGAATATCAGCCATTCTTAAACTGCAGCCCATACTGGAACTGATCTTGGAATGGGCCCAGGCACAATCCTGGTTTGCAGAACTAAAATTATCCCCACCCCGCTCATCTTCAAAAAATGCTATAGGAAACACTGGATAAGCTTCATGGAAACACACGCTCACACATCAGAGTGCGTCATGCAGAGTGGAGATGCGTGGCTGATGCTGCTTTTGTCAAGCTGCACGGTCTGTCTAGCCACAGGCGCTTTGATGTGATTGTTGTTCCATGACCGCCCAGCCTGCAGAACCCATCCGCCGAGCACCAACAGAAGGAGCGACGTGTCGTCTTAACAAATGCAAAGCTGTAATTGACGGCACTCCTTTGACTGCCTGTGTGAGTGTGTGCTTGCGCGTGGCCTCTCACAGTGATTGTTCCCTGCGTCAGTAGCACAAGTGTACATCCGGTCAGCGGTTAGTGTTCATACTTCAAACCCCCACCCCACTCTAAACACACACATGCACACTACACACATCCTCCTCCTCTCTCTTCAGTCTTTTCTCTCAGTAAACTGAGAGATTCCAGGCTGGGAGTGTTGGTCTGAGTCTACGTGGCGTTGTCCACTGGTCTTTCTTGCCCTGTTGCCAGTTAGGTTCAGATCTCACCCTCACAGGATAATGGCCTCCCCTCCATTGGATAATAGTTGATAGTTGTATAATAATTACCTGAGGGTCCAAGATTTTTTATACCTACCATCAACTATTTTTTTTACTATTTTCCTTCAGTCTTATCTGCATCTTACATGTCAGCTTTGAGTTGACCCTTGATGCCCTATATGGTGGTTTCCCCTAAGGCAGAGCAATGTGAAGGAGAGCCGGTGTTTGAAAGCCGGACAACCAGCGGTCATTTGTGGGATGGGGCTTTGCTTATCGCACACCCCTGGCCTCTTACTGACAGGAGTCAGCATGCAGCTCTGTGGGCGAGCGCACCTGCATGCAGAGCGGAGAAGACGGGAGGAGGAGTGAAAGAGACAGTGGTGTGAGGGTGGGAGGCGGAGAAGCAGAGAGAAGAAATTAATGCCTGCCAGGCATCCAATCTGAGGGAGGTTGTGGTAGGGGAGCCAAAGAAATTTCATTGTTCAAAAAAACCCATTATCAGTTTGTTTGTGTGTGCGTATGTATTATTTTTTGTACAGGGAGGATGGGGATGAGTTATTATTTTGTCGGTCTCAGCCTCAAGTTAAATTGAATTCCTTGTATGGCTGATAGACTACTTAAAGTAGAGCCCATTTAATAAGATCAACTGCTTAAAGCATCTCTACTGAATAGTTCAAATAGCTCAACTCAGCTTATTCTTGAGTCATTTTCTCCTTTCACTTTAATCCCACCCGTACTCTCCAGCAACTCCCTAGAAATGCACTGTTTAGCATCAGCAGGAAACCGAAGTTGCGAGATAAGAGCTGGCTTAATCAACTAAATCTAAAATCAGAGGTTATTGTGAAGGTCGGGCAGTTGTAGTCTCACTCTGCTGCCTGGTGCAACGGCTCTCGGCAGTCGTTTGGGTTTTCCACTCAGTGAGCTGATTTTCTGCCATATTCTGTTACCACTGCGTGTTTCACGTTGAGATTGGCCTGCTCAATTGCAGGCTTGTTGATAGGCCCACTGGCATCTTCCCCAGCAAGATGATTGGCCAGCTGTCTGTTTGGCACCTCTTGAATGCCTTGTGTTCTGTTGTCATTTAGATTCTGTTATCCAATTCAGTTATGTCTTTGTTGGTAATCTTGTTTTTTTTGGTTGTTTATTTGATTGTTTTTTTCTTTTGCTTGTTTTAAGGAGAGGCTTTTGCAAGGTCCTTGCATTTTTTTTATACCTCACCTACACGAATCAGCAATTTGTTTCTGAACTTTCTGTTTTGACTGTTTTATTTCAACACTGTTTTTACCAATTCACTTCAATGTTTTATCACTGTGCAAATAAACCAAACCCAAAATAAACTGAACTTGAGAGCTGATGTTACTGCATTTCCCAGAAAGGGCCTGATGTCGCCACTGCCTGTTGTGCTGTCCTGCACTCTGCCCATTGCAGGTCTGCCAATGGGCATCTGTCCATTTTGGCTGCCCCCTCCCCCATTTATTCCTGCTGCAGATGCTGCCATTGTTCAGGCATTGTGCTTGTGTTCATTCTCATCGTCCCATTGAAAAGAGATGACTTCATCGGTGCAGCCTAGCCGCTGGCAATTCCACCTTGTATGACATTACGCAGCATTATGGTCTGAGGTCACGGCTTTGTTCCAGGTTGCCAGAACAGCTGACAGCCAGGCAAGGACATGCCTGCTCAGGGCTGCTGTCTGTTGTCCTAGGGCATTGGAGACAGCCAGACGAATGCAGGAGTAGTAGAAAGGAGGAGTGGGTGGAAGAGGGCGAAGGGCAGAGGATGAGAAATGATAGATGGAAGAATGGAGTGGTGTCAAGCCTGAAAGAGTGACAGCTGGAATAGGTTGTCATTCTGTGACAGCGCGAGGAAGACGAGCCTGTCAGGCGCCTGTCATATCATCTCGGTTATCAAGTACAGCAGCTAGCCGGTAGTCTGGGCAGGCCAGGCCAGTTAGGAAGATGGGACCAAAGAGTCCAGATCGGACCCCCTGAGAGGCCGAGGCGGGCCTCAAGTTAAGATGGTATGATGGTCATCCCAATGGAGATGGAGATCAAAGTAACACACGAGACGTTTGTGGAGAATCTGCTTTGGCCCTAAGGGTCACCTTTAGGTGCCTCTGCTCAAAAGTGAGAATGAATCAAAGGGATTTGTTAATAATACAGTCCATTTGAGGAGCAAGTTTGTTTGAAGTGGGCTAATTTTTTAATCATTATTACCAAATGACCCATGTATTTGATTTGTCCAAAGCTCTAATTCCATTAGCCTGGTAAGACCATCCTGATCACATGACCTCACATTCTGTTTCGCTCCACGGATCAGTCTGGACTTCTAGCCGTCCACATCGATTTCCTGAAATTACAATGTAACCGGGCCAATCAGGGACTGCGTCGTAGTTGATGACGTGAAATACAGGCGGCTGCTGGCAAAACAGTAATGGCGTCTCCCGAAGCAATGAGCGGTAACGTTAACATCAGTAGAGTAAACACAGCCATAAGTGCGGTTATTGCAGAAATAGACTCAATAACAACAATTAAACAAGAACAAGAGTATGCACTAGCGGAGTTTCTTGGTGGAAAAGTCGTTTTCGCCATTCTTCCGACATGTTTTGTTACGCTGATTGGCTGAAGGAGTTTGTCTGTCAAGGCAAGTACTCCCGCCCACTGAAATCGATGTGAGTGGCTCGAAGTCCAGACTGATCCGTGGAGCGAAACAGAATGTGAGGTCACGTGAGCAGGATGGTCTTACCAGGCTATAATTCCATTGTCGAAGTGTACAAAAGAACTATTTTTGAAGATGTTTTCCCTTTCCCTGTCAACTCCTCCCAGTAGGTCATGTGCCCCTTTTGTATTGACTGGCCTCTACACAGCTGATTGTAGTTTTGGTTCTCTGCATGGCAAAGGTGAAATGTCTGTTGAAGAGGAAATGGGAGACAAAAGGAGATTGAAATTAATCACCCGCAATAAATTAATCAAGAGAGTTCAGACGTGCCCCTAGAAAATCCATTAGAGACCATTTAATATCCAATTTGAACGTATTGTTTGATTTTAATACCCGCAAGGATATAGTCTGATTTTTTTTTTTCAAGCTGTTTAAGCTGCAATGGGTTAGTTCAGACTGCTGTACAGAATCATTCATCTCTAAGATGATTCTCATTAAACTTCTCGTCTTGGAATGGTTAAGGTTTAATCCAAGTAAAATTTAGCTTAATTTTAAATGGTGTGTTTTTGTCCCTTTATTTAGCAAGGAAATTGGGGCATCAACACTTGGTCATGTTTTTGGAAATGAATGTTTCATATAATGTTTCATAGCCTAGATTATGAAAAATAAGTAATATTTTGACCAGGTTTTCATGCCTTGGTAATTTATTAAAAAACAAGACCACACAGAAATCTAATGGGTACCATGGTTGCTTTTACTTAAGCTCAACGTTTAGGTTACATTGTCATTATTTAAGCACCCGCCTTCCACTATTATCTCCATGCACCTCAAAGTGACAGAAGGCAGAATACAATGTGAGTGCTAGCTGAGGACAGGTTTCCCTTGTGGAAAATGTGGGCATTGTTGGCAGCAGCTAACCTGCTGCTATAAAAGTCTAAGGAGTGCTTGGAGAATAGCGTGACTCATTGTGTCTCCAGGCTACCCACAGCAGGCATCACTGCTCTTGCAGGCCATTAGGTAAACAGTTTGTTTCGGCCTTAAGACATCTCGCAGATTTTTAAAAGAAAGCCTGTCCAATTCTAATGAAAGGTTATAGCTCTATCGCAGATTTTTTAACCTTATTGGACAGATCAATGAATAATAAATTCTTATATACAGTGACGGCCAAAAAGGCCTTTTGATGAAGGGCAGGGTGTAGTTAACAGAGGCAATGGAAGATGTTGAACCCTATAATAAAAGCCTGCCATTTACTCTTCTTTTGAAGATTTATAATGTTCTTGTCATATTCTCTAGTAATATGAGGTCAATTTCTACAGTACTTAAGACTTGTGGTTTTAATGGCAAGAGGGGTAACAAAAGTCTTACTATTGAACCCCAACACCTTCATTTTTGATATACAGTGCAGACAAAGCCATCTGTACACCGCAGAAAATACCCTAAGGGGAACACACATACACAAATACAGAATCTATAAATTCCCCAGAGGAACAAACTGTGTCACCTACAACTGAATGAATGCAATACTGCACTTTTATTTCTGTGGCCTTGCATAGTTCTGTAATTAATTGGATTAGATTAACAATGTTATTTAAAGGACCAAAACGAAGTGCCCATTTTATCTCTGTATAAAATCTGATGTCACTGGGTTCAACTGGGGCATTTCATTACTAGCAAGTTTTCTTAGGACTATTATCAATTCCAAATGTCACATATCATGGTGGCAGGATGGCCCGGTGGGTAGAGAGACAGTCTTGTAAAGAGGTTTCATGCTGGATCACAGCAACATCTAATGTCACAGTGGCCTTAAGACCTTCTGGTGACATAAACCTCCATGTCTTAGAGGGATATTTGAAGAAACAAAATCAGAGTTACACTGTGTACTGTTAAGTAATAATGGCTTTAAATTCTTAAAAGAAGCAACAAGATGCATTCGGTACATAATGTTTTTGTCATTCCACTCTCACAGTCTCGTCTTGCAGCATTTCAGTCTGCAGAGACATAACCTCTACCTACTCACTCTGCCTTTTATCATGCCTCCTCCCCATCTAGCCAAGTCTTCAGAACAGATTTGCTGAAATTAATAAATAAAATGATTTTTTTTTCCAGCCAGCTCTTCAATTTAATGTGTCCTTGAGACGTGTAGCACCGCAAAAGAGGAAGTGATTTTGCTTCCAAATGCTAATCAGTGTCCCAAGTTTCATAATCCCTCTTGTCTCCCCTGATCCCTCCACAGTTCCCAACCACAGGACGGACTGACCCTGTTGATTGGCAGGTTTAGTCTCTGCCTTCCACTGATAGCCTGGAAACTGCTTTCATCCTCAGAAGCTCTTTTTTTTTTTTATCGATCTCACTTTTGCCAGGCTGTTTTTGCCCTGATGGGGGAAAGTAAGGCCACCATCCTTGGACTCTTGTTATTGTTGAGTCACAGCAGCAGCTTGGCATTCCGACTCGATACTTTTCTCTGAGTCAACCGCCATATGGATGTCATGGTGATACCAACATATCCCGCGCATCTCCATGCTACTTTGCTATTTCTCCTACCCACCCTGCTTGGAGGGAGGGAGAGACAGTTGATCAATAGCCGCTTTTCCACCGCATGGTACCGGCTCTACTCACCTTTTTGGGTTTTCCATTGGGCAAGTACCAGGTACCAGATACCATATTACCTGGTACCTGGTACCTTGTTTGGTAGCACCTCCGTCAAGGTTCGAAGCGAGCTGAGGCGATACCAAAAGGTGACGTGAAAACACTGCAGACTACTGATTGGTCAGAGAGAATCGCCATCATTCCGCGACATGGGACATCCTGCACAGACCCGCCATATTTAAATAGCCATGGTACTGTAGCGGCTGCAATTTTTTAACTTAATTTAACTTAACTTAATTTTAATTTAATTAACTACTATTAAATGGCAACCCGCACGTTAGCTACCATGTTAGCTTACCCTCTTGCGTCGCCTTTGAGCAACCAGAGTTGTCTCGTTGTCTGAGCTTTGATGTAGGATTTCCCAAACTTTCCTGTTTTTTTCAGCAGTCTTTTGTCTTGCTTTTGTCTTTTATCTCCTTGCTGTGACTAACAGCCACATACCGAGAATCAAGAACACATCCCTTCGATATCCTCCATTGTTGCTGTGTGTGTCGCGTTGAAGATGACGTCACGGCAGTTTCATGCGGCGTCGCTATGACGACCGGTTGTGGGGGGGGGGGCACATTGAGGGGGTACTATCTGCAGTGGAAAACCAAGTGGTACTACCAAAAGCGAGTAGAATCGAGGCGAGTTCAGCCGGTACCATGCGGTGGAAAAGCGGCATATGTTGTCCTCATTGAGCTGCACCATCAATCCACCATTTGCACACATGCATTCTCCTTCCTAATCTTCTATGAATGGGAAAAAAGAGGTTTTGTTGGGATAAAAGCTGCTTGTCATGCAGCGTCTTCAGAGATGAGCATGGCGAAGCAAACACCACAGGTTGTCTGGACTTATGCCACAGTCATTACTGTCGCCCCAAGCTGCTGCTCCACATCTGGGGACCACAGGGACGCTACGCTCCCTGCCCCAGGTACATAATTTAGCAGTTCCTTTGCCTTTTGATAGAACGCCAACCTGCTCCACTTATGCAGAGAACAATTTGAAATGGGAATCTGTAATAAAAAGCTGTTTGCATAGTTTTTTCTGTGCAGAAACTTGAAAATGAGTTGCCATCATTGTTTGGACTCATGCACCAAGAAATTGATCAATCTTGGAGGTATGAAGTTTGCAAGAAAAGAGGAAGAGGGAATCAAGATGGGGTTTGCTTTAGTCCTCCTTTGCTGCTTAAGAAACTGCAAAGAGGGCTGTCTCTTTGTAGCATTCTGTAGAGTATTTCATGGAGGCAGTTAAAGTTCCCGAACTGATGCATTGCCCTGGGCCGGGACAGGGAAGCAGGAGCCTGTCCTCGGTTGACCAACATGGAGGCCAAGCTGTCACTGCTAAATCCTCGTAAACAATGAATGAAGAGGAAGAGTGAAGAAATCCTGAGGCCTGAAGGCTGCACTGTGCGGCTCCTTTGTTGAATTCTCGCTCTTTCCGTAGAGTCTGTTATTACATCTGCTCGGAGGCTCCTGAGGGCCAGTTTCATGAAGGGCTTTTGGGTCAAATCTAGTTAGGGTGCCAGATTTTGGTGGTTTCTCCCTGCTGTTTCACACTAGCTTGGCCACACTTTAATGAAAACTGATAGTCGGTACTTTGTGCTTTATTGAAAGGCTCCCTTAGCACAAAATATGAGATGGCGGACGCTTTTTCAGAGTGCCCTTTCTTTTGTAAAACATGCATATCTTGTTCTAACTTCTGGTATAACTAAGGTTTTCCGTGCTGGAGACTTTATTTGTAAAAAATAAATATGAACTTTTTTCTCTTTTTATAATGTGGGGGAAGTTTATCTTATATCAAAGTGTAAAGTCCCTAAAAGTGTCCCTAAAAATATAGCAGTTGTTAATTTTCTAGATTAGTCTACACCCCCACCCCAACCCCACCAGCCTAATGATGCCACTTGTTGATGGAGTACAATGAATTCTCCTCTCTCTGTAAATGTTTTGAGCACACATCTTCATGTCTTGTGGAACAGGTTTATTGTTTATGGCAGTATTTTACTTTTATCCTCTTGTTGCTGCTCTGTTTGTGACAAGCACCCCATTCCTGCTTTCCCTCCCCAGGCCTTTGCATTCAACACTGATATCAAAGACTGCAATGAGATGTAGGGCTTGTGGCGGTGTTATCTTCCCCTACAAAAGTTTTTCATCTCAAGCTGTGACCTTCAAAGCATATTTCCTTTGAATCAGATGCCACTCTTGTTAGTGAGATCAAGGGAGATGTTTCAGACACTTAAGGAATGAATCCCGCTCTGATGACGGCACCCCTCCTATAAAAGTGCAACCAAAGCTTCATTGGAATATATGAAGAATCATTAGGCACTTGATATGGTTTCACTCAGGAGAGATAAGTGACCTCAGACTTCTACATTTCCCTTTCAATATAGCTCCAGCAATTTAGCAATTACCACAGTCATTAGAATTTCATTTACCATGACTACTTTCTTGACCTTGAAACACACTTCCTTGCTCCTATTGGCAAACTGACTGAGGTTCTCTTCTCTCTGTCGTTCTCAATTCCTTATTTGCCAGTTTGCTTGCTTGCTTTCATGTCTCTCTGTTCTCTTCCCAAGAGCATGTCTTTGTAAGTTACCAAGCAAGTCTTTTTCTCAAACTGTGATCTAACTCCCATCTGGTCCTCCCAGCTACCCGGAGTTCGTTTGAAGCGAGATGAAATCGTGGAGGCCCTTTATTGCTCTGTCACCTGTCATCCCAGTGGCTTCTAAAGCCACATGACAACCTTACAGGACCCCTCCACTGAAGATGAAAACCATGCCTTATTAAACCTC
This sequence comes from Centroberyx affinis, assembly GCF_046629955.1. NCBI lineage: Eukaryota > Metazoa > Chordata > Actinopteri > Beryciformes > Berycidae > Centroberyx > Centroberyx affinis. The sequence goes on along the minus strand of NW_027281632.1, from coordinate 88,099 downwards.
CATGCCTTAATACATGTACAGTTGTGTGTGTGTGCGTGCTGTGTGTGTTTTTCTTTTTTCTTTTTCTTTCAAGGCGGGTTTTGTGTATTTGTTCCTGACTTTGATTGTACACTAACCCCGCCACATTGTGCTCCCCCCCCAGCCAGTGACAGTCTGAGTGCCAACAAGGTTGTTGAGGAAGATTCTTTTTTTTTTTAGTAAGGCTGTCACTGTTGCCATTTGGCACATCGTCTGATGTGAAATTCCCCTGGAGATTGACTGGCAAAATAGTTTTATCGTCTTTCTCTTCTTCATTAGGCTTTTTCGGCTATTGTCTACTGGCTTCTAAAATGGCAAATGGGGATCATTTTGAAAGGCTTGATATTTTGGAGTTTGTGTTGTGGAGAAAGAATGGCAAGATGGACCTACAAATGTCATGCAGAGTTCTTCAGAATGACCGTGTTGGCATTTCCCGTTTGTATATTTTTAGAATTGATGTTTTTAGTAGGGGCTATATCTTTCACCTTATGTAACTCATGTCAATCCCCTTAAGGCAAAAGTCTTTTCAGAGTACTTCCCAAACTCCCAGAGAACGTGCTGAGCTTCACCTAGCTTTTATGGTCCTGCTCGCGTACTGTAATATTGTGTGCAAGGACTGTACTGTATAATCTCATAATGCTCAGTGAAATTATGACATTTTCTAAATGGCTACTTAATGGTTGAGGTGTCACTTGATTGAGCTTATGACTTTTTTCCATTTCCAATATTGTCTAGGTGACTCAGCAGTAATGTCTGATTGCCTGCTATCTTGGCGCCCTTTGAGTGTGTATTGAGCGAGTTTTATTGGAACACATGAACAACATTTTCTCTTGCTATGGGGCTGTTCTGTTTTTGTGTGGTATGTTGGAAATGTTTTGAGAAAGGACTTTTCTATAGACCTATGAAATATAAAAAATACGAAATCTTGCCCTTCTGTGTGAGGAAGTTGGTTTTTTGCTATGCATGTTTGCTATTTTACACACCTAAATGGCATAGCTTACACTAAACCTGCAATATTGTGGATAAAACGATTTATTTTTGCTTTTAGGTATATAGTTGATACTCAAATGTGTTAATGAGTGAATAAGTTCATCTGGCATCGTCCATAGTTTTTGATGATGTAAAATGATGATGTAACATTTTTTGCCACAGGTGAACAAGGGCGCTTTATAATGAAGTCATAGATTGGGCATTTAGATGGCAAACATTAGCCCGATATTCTCCCATTGAATGGATGAGTTATAGGTAATGGTTGGGGATGGTTGGTTCAACCAAACTGACATTTCATTCAGGCTTGGACAGATTGGGCTGCTCTGGTCCAGCTGAGGTGTTAATAAGTTCATTTAATTCAGAATAAGAGTAAATGAGCCTTATTATTACCAGATCATAAGGCTGCATGTTGGTGTAGGTGCTATGGGTTGCTATGGTTATACATCTTTAAATTCCTGTATATGCCTAATGTTCCATGAATGCTGTTAATGCTGATGAAAGGCAGATGGTACTGTAACCTTTAAAAAAAGATGTCCTCCTGCTTGACATAATAGGGGGCACTCTGAAATTGGCGCAAAGCATGTCTCTTTCAAGGATGCTGGCGGTACTGCTTGTGACATTTGTCTTGCTATCGGCATGAGCATCATTCATTTGCAGGGGGAAATCAGAGGGAAGATTCCCCCTTCTGGTTTTCTGGGCTGCAGTTCAATCAGGAGACTCGGCTGAGAGAGTCGTCTCTCTCTCTTTCTCTGTCTTTCTCTCTGTCTCTCTTCCTCTCTCTCTTTCTCTCTCTCTCTCTCTCTCTCTCTCACTCTCTCACACACACACACACACACGCACACACACACACCCTCCCTGCATTTGCCGCAGCATAGAGCTGGCATAATGTCATTACGACACTCCCAGCCAAGGCTGGGCCCTGTTTGACGGGCCCCGCCAGACAGAAGCTGAATTGGGACGCGAATGAACCCCAGCCCCATCTCTCAGGCTTCCTGTAATGGGGTGCTGGATCTGTTTCCCCCCTGGCTGGGATTTGGGGATTTGCTACCCAGACAGAGAGCGAAAGAGAGCCTTTGCTCTCGTTCACCACTCCAAATCTATCGGGTGTGGGGGAGAGAAAGAGTGGAGTTTTATCCAGGATGAGTTCATTGTAGCCTTTTATGTATTCTCTTTGCCCGGAGCCCCGCTTTCCACTAAGATGCTATCACTACACATTTCACACAGATGCTTTATCTGTGAGTGCTTATGCCGCTTGATTTTTATCTTTGCTAAAGTTTCAAAGCCAGATAAGGACAACTGTTGTGTGTTATTGGGTAGGATGTGGTATGAATGATTAGATTTCTATTAATTTACTGGGGGTCCAAGGAGAATGTTCATACCATGGCGGTAATGGTGGCTTGCCTGGGCATACAATTGATGAGTTTCATAAGTAAGCACTGTGTCATTGGTGACCATCATTTTTACATTCTTTGTTGGTATCAGATGATCATCTCTGAGGCATTAGAGTAGCTGCAGCAGCCAGACAGAAACAGAAAGGAAACTATAATGGAACACTGATCGGACCAAGCGTGATAAATACCTTCCCATCCACATGTAGCCTATCTGCTGCAGTGCCAGCCTGTTCGGTCAGGGTGATAGTGTTTTGGCAAGGTCTTTTGTTCAGTTACATCATACAGCTGGGAGGTCTGGACTAGGTTTCTCATAAAACTGCATTTCTCAAGCCAGGGGTCGGAGCCCGAAATGGGTCACGCAGCTGTTTCTTGTGGGGCATCACATGGCAAGAGGGGCAACTGGGACTAAATTTACTCAGTTTGGGCCTTGGGCTGAAGTAGTTTAAGAGCCCCTGCTGTAAAGGATTTTGCTCCACGGTCTCAGAACAAAGATGATCTCAGCACTGAGATGCATTTGGGAAGCCCTGCCCTGAGTGATGAGCAGCAGTGCACATAGCTATTCTCCTTTTAGCCGCAAGCAATCCTTCATCTTTTGCAGTTTTGACGCCCCAAAGCGTGGAAGCCTCACCATGTCTGGGGTGACATTTAATTGGAGTAACAAAAGGCTCATTGTCTTTCCTCTCCTGGAACTTACTGCAGCAATTTTAGCTCCCCAAATCAACGCCTTCTTCCTCCGGCCTAATTATGCATGCACAGTCACATTCACCATTATGACGGAGAGGCTTTTTCTGTGTTTTACAAAGTCGGGAAGCCCCCCTGTGGTGATTTCTGTATTTGGCATGGTTACTCATTAGATTGCATGGATCATTAGAAATTGCTACATTAAACAAGCACATCTCTGGTCTGCATGTAGTTGGCCTGTGTTGGCTGTGTTGGCTGTGTTGTCTCAGGCAGTCAAGCAGGCAAACCTTAGGCAGGCCTTAAAGAGCGAATCAACACCAAATCACCTAAGACAGAAAATTGTTGTTGCACTGCTCTCCTTGGCTTGAATCTTTCAAGCTAGTTGCTGATGCAAAACACCAGCTTTGACATCACTGATTGGGGTGTGGCCAGACGTGCAACATGCTGGAAAGTTTCAACCCTTAGAGATCAGTGCAACAATGATTTTCTGCCTTATGTGATTTAGGGTTGATTTGCTCTTTAAGCCCTGAATCCAGCCACTATCTTCCTCTCCAGCTGCTACAACAGAGACCTGACATGGCAGTTGTTATTGCCAAGGTCTTTGAAGCAATCTTTTTAAAAGTGTTTGTTATTTTTGTAAACCAATGAGTAGAGTGTATGAGATTCATACAGAGGTGAAAGCAAATGAGCAATTAATATGGTTATTGAAAGTAATTTGATGTAATTTGTTTTTAATGTTTAAAATGCAGAACAATGCCTGTAACTGTTTACTAATCCATCCAAATAGCCTACTAAAAAGCTTTTAATTGCTGAAATTGTTGTTTACTCTCAGTCATCCACCGAATTACTGCAGATCTATGGTGGCATCTTTTGTGAGAGTGAGTAATGTATTCTGTCACACTAGTTCACTCAAGTCAAATAAAATTTTAACTGAAGTTAATGTGGGTCTTAAGAGCTCGGGGCTCAGTATTCATAGAGCATTCGAGCAGTCTGCCAACAGTATGGCTCAGTCACAGCATCTCTTCCCTTTCTCCAAACAAAATGTAGTCATGCAAAAATAAGGACAAACAACAATTTCCAATTTGTCATTTTATTTTTCCTTTTTTCCCCCCTCTTGTTCACCATATTCATGGATATTGTCAGTTTTGTTTTCTCTAAAAGTACTTGACTACTATGAACAGGCTTTTATACTCTTTCATTTTATTGTTTTATGTTGGATTATGTTTAATTTTAGGACTTAGGATTCATAGATTTTTCTATTTTATTTTCTTGCTTAAATTGTATCTAGCTTGATCAAATTGTTCTTGCACTTTATGACTTTTTGCTTTTTCTTATACTGTAAATCACTTTGTTTTTTCCAAATTTGTTTTCAAAAGTGCTATACAAATAAAGTTTATTATTGTTATCACCATTAATATGTTTACCACTGATGGGTTTATAATCAAACCACAGTTTTTCATTTTAACAATGTAGAGGAAGTATTTTCTCATGCTGAGTATCATTGCATGCCACAGGATCAGCATTGTGACGAACACAGCAACAATATGGGGTTTCTGGGTAACTGTAGGCCTATATGAGGAAACATTAAAAGGGAGGCTTATGCTGCAGTTGTTTAGAGAAATTTGGTAATTTTATGCCATTTTTCAACTCAACACACGGATCCTGTTCACTTCAGTTGTTTGGGAGAAGGCTGAGATCAAACTAATAGCATAAAACATGTACTGTGCAAACATAAAAAAGAATCTAACCACTCGCCCGCGGGAGGTTGCGTTGCCTGGCCTTTATTATTGGTGTGAACATCAGTGAGACTTCCTCGGGCAAGCTACTCTCTTTTCCTTTATGTTGTGTGTGCATCGGCCCCAATCAAACCAATCACATAGTCAGCTCAATGAAGCATAATTCAAAATGTCGGCGAAAAAGTACTTAAAAGTACTACATATGTTATAGTGTTATAAAAAGAAATGCGGGAGAAACTCTTCCCTTATGGATGAGACAGTTTGATCCGTCCATGCCGGAGATGTTTTGCTCAGTTTGCAGATATTACCCGAACAAGGCGGACAAAATAGGTTTGTTCTTTACTGGCACTTTAACGTCCAGCAGTTTCAGAGTCATCACTCGAAAAATTGGTGAAAACATGATTTACGACAAGCACCCATGTGCATTTGTTTATCTAAGCGGCCACACAAAGTGAAGGTAAAATGAGCGCACCTCCTTATCTCCAACCAAACGGAAACAAAGATGATATGATATTTTGACCATATCCACCACCCCTGGGTGAGTAGGTAATGACTGAATTTTTATTTTGGGGTGAACTGTTCCTTTAAAGTGTTAATGGAACTGTTACATGGAACTCAGAGACTGTCAACTACTTTTACAGATCTCAAGGGGAAGGTTTGGTCTTAAATACAGTCATACTAGCTCGGCTCAAAGTTTATTCAAGTTTGGGAATTTTTTCTTCTTGCAGCCTCATTTAGAAATCCACACCCCATTTGGTGTTCTTCAAAACTCAAACTTTGTGATTTACTTAAATGTCACATCAGCGTATGTGTGTCCCAGGGGGCTCTCATATTAAACGTTCGCCTGGCCTCATTATTAGCCTGAGCTTCTGCGTGGTGAGAGAGCCAGCTAAAGCCCCATAGAGGGAGTGGGGCCCTGCTGGACTGGTTAACTGTGAAATACAGTCAGGGCGATAATAGTGAGGCCGAAGAGGCCATAAGAGTTGGGGATTTATGCCTGCTCAAAGACTCCCCTGTGGAAGAATAAAACATTGTTCCCTCACCACCATAGGAAGAATGAGAGAGAGAGGGAGAGAGAGAGAAAAAGAGGAGGACTCCCCTCTGTCCCCGTTCCATTATCTCACAGCCATAGAATATGGAACAGCAGAGGCAGCCATGTGTTAGGAAATAATGATGAAGGGGCCGCAGTGATACAGAAGACAGTGTATAATTACTCAGCCCTGGCAGTAAATTCTGACCCCTCAGGATTGCACAGCCACAGTGGCAAGCCCATTCATGCAGATATGGCAGCTTTGGGGCAGCAATAACTTGTGTTATGATGTAGCCGCACTGTCTTAATGATTGTCAAGTTTACGGAGAGAGGACGTGGAAAGTGCTCTGTATCTTCTTGACTGGAGTGTTATTGAGTGCCTTGCCCGGTTGATGTTTGAGCCAATGAGGCGTGGATGTCTTACCGGCTTTCTCCGCTGTCTCTTAGTGACTCCACAGCGCATAGGAAAGCCATTACGCTCATAGGCAGAGCAATAACAACTCTTTGTCCAGGGGAAACGATTGTATGTAGACAGCGTAATTGTCCACAGCTGTGTTTTTAACATCCTGTTTTATGGTTTCATTTCTGGCCATCACAGGGTGGTAATAGAGCTTTCTCTCACAGCACCCTGCTTTCTCACAGCAGGTGGATGTTTGGTTGAAGAGAAAATGATTTTTCGGCAGCAGAGGGTTGTGGGCAGCTGCCCTCACTTTACCCTCGCTGCAGGATATTCAGCCTGGAGCCTCACATTGGGAGATTTTGTGTATTTTTGTTTTTTGTGCAGCCCCAAAATGCGCTGTGCTTTGGAAGCATTTAATGCCTTGCTGCTAACATGCACCTTCAGGAGTTGAGCTTGAGCCCCTCCACATCCATAGCAGGGAGACTCCCACTGAGGGCAAGCAAAAGCACAAGCACACCATCAGGCTGAGCGAGGTGGAGGCGTACATGCATCTTAATTGCCTTCCTCAGTACGATGCGCTGATAGGAGTTAGACTAGTTGGAAAGTTGAGAGTGAAGCTGTGCTGGTCTTGATCCAAATCATGATGAAGCATTCAAGCGTGGGTTCTTTGAGAGAGCCTTCAATAGAGATCTCAGCCTGTGATGATTAGGTCTGTAATTATTGCTGCTGTTTGTCCTCAGTGTTTGTGTTTGTGATATCCCATTGATTAGCCGCCCGTTATGACAGCAAAGCTCTTTGTCTGCCAGTAATTACTCCCTATCTCTGGGATTCACTGGTGCCTGCTTCCCTGGCTCTCCCAGTGCCTCTCCTATTTTTGGTCAATGGTAACAGTGGGTTTTGATAAAAGAGAGAAGCCTGTGCCCCAGCGGACTCCTTGGCTAAATGTGGAATCGGCATGCCTTTCATCCATTCCCTTTGATTCACACACTGCAGTTTAAAATTCAGTGACTACATGCTTTTGGGAACGACACATTTCTTATCCCCCTCCTTACCTTTAAACGGGTTCATACGTTATGATCTTTTGTTGCCTTTGTATCACTCTTGTTTCAAAGATGTATAACATAATTCTAAATCCAACATTGCATTTTGTTTGCCGTACTGGGGCTGCAGCGCTCGGCATAGAGGTTAGAGAAGAAGGACTGGCTTGGTAAATGTGGCTGAGGAAAGTGAATGACACACTCTCCCCTCTCTCAACATTTGGGTGCTTTTGTGCAAGACACGTAACGCCCTACTTGGCAGCTCACAGCTGTGAATGTGCGGTAATCTGTGATTTATTTATTTAATATTTATTTATTTGAGTCAATCTTTCCTGAACAAATAGAGGTGTAAGAAAAATGTTATTATACTGTATATAAAAGTAGAAAAATAAAATTAAAGCCTACCTAAGTTTATCAACACAATACCGTGCCAAACTGGGTCAAGAACACGAGGCAGGGCATCCTGTTGACTGGTGGGCTAAGGCATGTGCCATGTAATGTCCTGGGTTTGAATCCGGCCCAGTTGTTAAATGTTAAAAAAAAAGAGCACCAATAGCGATCTAATAGCACTTTTTATTCACTATATTTGCTGCTGTGGAAAACACACACTCTAGACAGGCAGATGTGCCTGGTACGCTCAAGTATCTGCATGCCAGCTGTGCAAGGTGAGTGTGCCTGACAGAGCCTGAAGTTTTACACCACTCAAGTGGATTGCTGTCTACAGGGTCTCCTGCTTGTACATTGCCATATTTTTCTCAATTAATGCTGCCCACTGTGTCCAGGCATCACCAAAAAAGCCCCCTGGCACAGTAAGCGCTGTGTGCATTCCATGCACCGGCTCATTTCCCATTGTCAACTCAATGTTGGAGTATTCATTTTCAGTCACATTCGCTCTCATCTCGTCCATAATTTTATTGCATACCTCCTTCTTTTGATCCTTTTGTCAGATGAATCAAGCACTGGAATCGTGGGTCGAGGGAGCTGTATTTAAAAGCATGAACCCTCCTTACCTTCGCCATACTGCTTTGCAATATAAGTGACGATTCTTGACTTCATTTCTTGTATTGCCTTTGGATCATTTGTGGTTGGTTTGTTTCATTTAGACAAAAGAATGTGCTTAAGCGGTAGCACATTTGATGCTGTTGTGTATCTGTTAACAGTGACTTGGTTGTCATCTTGAAAGGTTTGAGCACTTTGCTTACCTGCATAAATTAAATTATATTCACTAGCCATATTTGAACTAAACCACAAGCTAGACTAGCAGTGAAAATGATCATGTCATACTCACTGTTTAAAAGGTCCAGGCTACTGTGAAAATATATTAATGATAGTTTTTTGATTGAATTTCCTACCTTTTCCATTAGTGTCCTCTTGTTGGTGCTCAACTCAAGATGAGGTGGCTTTTTATCAGTGATGACAGCAGCCACTGGCGCCTGTTGCTCCGCTGCACGGCATATCATGTTGTAGGTGCTGTTCACCATGTTGAATATTCTTTTACCAGTTTGGTCTGTAGGAGGTAGCTGTCAGTTGTTGACTTGGTAAAGTGAAGTGCTGTGGCCTCGAGTCTGGTGATTGGTGTTTTAATGGCTTTCACAGCTGGTCCTTTTCGGACAGCGAGGTTGTGTGTACGGCACATCCATAGCCCTCAGGTGCATTTCCACTGTATTTATATAATTGCCAGCATTATGTGGTAACAGCCATAACGGATTGTCTCTTAATGTTGTACTCATCCAGTATGTCCCCGATGCATTTAGTGACATTCTCAGCTTTGTGCTCGCTCTTAATCTCCAGTGTTTTAAGAACCATGTCCTTAATTTCTCATGGACATTCATCATCCACGTTGTGGATGATGAATGCCCATCAGTTGTCAGCTCAACATATTCGTCAGAGAGGATTTTGTGAAGATTTTCTTTGGTGGCATCATATAGTTTTACAATGCGATTGATGATTGCTCCATGGCTTAAAATTTTGTAACTTTGCTCATGCAAATGGATTAGACTAACTCCTGAAATCCAAGTCCCTGTGAAATGTTAATGGGTCATATGTCCTTGCAAATGAAATGCACCAGCTTATCAGTTATGGCAGCTTGGTGAACAGCGGACAAGGTGCTTATTGGAGCTGCGCAGAAGTCACAGAAATGGCTATTCTTCTATTTCTGTGGCAGAAGTATTCTGTCATGCTTGTTTAGATGCAGAAGCCCCCGTCTCAGTCTCTGCAAGTGGGCATTTAGCTTGAATGTGGGCCCTCGTGTTGCGCGTACTGGAGTGATATTTCAGTTGCTCTTGGCAAATTGTACAGACAACGACGTCCTGCTGAATCTTGCCTTTTACTGAGGGAATCAGGGGAATAACATCACTTCTTAAACTAGGAGGAGTAGTAATCGCCTCGTCGGACTGGATATTTTCTGCCAAGATGCTGCTAACAAGCACATACTAATGACAAACTAGCAGGCTGGTAGAAAAGTATGATGAAGCAACAGAGAATCTACTATATGGAGCCAAGGCATGAGAAGCTAGTGATCAATCAGCTGTGAAAAAATATATAGCCTATATATTTTGCATTCGACAGGCAGGTTGGGACTTGAATTTGTGATTTTTTTTTTTTGACATTCAACTGAAATTCAAATTTGTTCTGACGGCCTTAATTCATGATATTATAGTAGCTGGAAAGCAATAATTTTCTGTCCTTTATGGTTATTTCTAGATATTATCCTGTTACCAAGGGTTTTCACTCTTAAACACCATTTAATTTCCCACTCTTTGGGGGGATGGCTCACATCCTCTGAGGCCTCAGTGCTTTGGTTGTGTTCCTTGGGGGATGGGGTGGAAGCCGGAGGTCTGACCAACAACCACTGAGAGCTGTCATCCTTGTAATGGGACTCGTCCTTGTAACGGGAATTGTATAAATTGTCCTCACTGGTCAGTTAGGTTCAAACACCTCTCAGCTCTTTCCACTAGTCTGCTGAGGGTGTGTTTACATTTTGATTGTTCGCCATCCATGGGGAGGATGCATCTGTGAAAGCTGTGTTTACTCACCCCATGCTTTGTCCAAATGTCACGTCCGTTCAGTCAGGGACACTCCAGGAGATGGGAGGCTAAGCTCTGTGGGGAATTGGTCTGTGGGACTGCAGCCCACACTGAGAGGAGCCTGGTCTTTTAAAAGAGGATGAGTTTGCTTTGAACTCTGACAGCTTCAGCTGCATTTCTGCATTCATCGTGCAGTGGAATGATCTGTGATAGTAATTACTTGTAGGCTTATCCACATAATGTCAATTTGACCTTTTCTTTTAGCTAGGCTGCGGCTTACATTAACTTTCCACACTATCTGTTTAATAAGGCTATTAGACTATTATTAGACACTGCCTCATCTTGTTATACCATTACCCACATCTTACGTATGCTTCAGTGAGTTGTAGGGTAATTGCTTTGGTGTTAAACCAGTGCCTGTTGTGCTTCAATTCTCCCATCTTACTTCAGTTTGTGATTACTATTCGATACTAACCTAGCTCCAGTTGGATAATTGTATGCTACCACTGCATAGTGTTATTGAACATAAAAATCATAGTAGCCTAGTGGTTTTTGTCATTGATGGATTCTCTGCACGTCAGCCTACAGGTCTGCAAGTGCTGATAAAGTCGATCTAGCCTATTGGGTCAGACCCTCAGTCTCAGTTGGATCCCTCTGTTATTACAACATAATTTTAGGGCGTTTTTTTTAATTTTTATATTAACCTTTTCACATGCACAGACTTTATTGCTCAAAAATTTGAATCGACTTTTTTGTCTTTTCTTCTCTTCTCTCTTCTCACACTCATTTACTGTGCAAGGTTCAATCTTTTAATGGTTTTATCTTGTATACACTAATCATTTCCCCATCTTATCACTCACAGTCCTGTTTCAGAAAGTGGATAATGAGGTTTGCCAAATAGGGCATATTGATGGTCCTTATATGCAGCTTAAGAGTCTTATAGATGATTTCTTAAGTGAAGGGTATACTAACTAAGAGTGAGGAAGGGCATAATTTCAAATTTCAAAGAGAGGAAGAGCAAGCCAATTATTTGCCTTTTTGTTAAGCATCTTTTTTCCCATCTTTAGAGATCTGCGTGGAAAAAAATGTTTTTGAACTGAATTATTCATTCTGACAATGGATTGTTTGTTGAACATCAAATATTAATGTGATGCAATCTGCATAAAGCTTTCCCGTAGTTCACTTGTGGTGAGCGGTGAAGCAGCTTTATATTGCAGAGCCAAGCTGCTGGCAGCTCCTGCCCTGATGCTGTGTGGCTTTAACAAAAAATACCTCACCAACAGTGAAAAGCCCCCATTATTTACTTATCCGAGCCCTGTACTACCTATGTAACATTATCTGGGATCCAGTAGCTATAGACTATGTCTGTTGAAAGTAAAAGCTGCCCCAAGTGCCTGCCTACCCATCCTCTGCTGAGCTGTTGAGATCCAGATATGCTCAGGAAATGCTTCCAAACTCTGCTCTGATTTACAAGAGGAGACAGTCCCTGATCTTCCCCTTAGGAAAGCTGGTGTCTGTTTCTGTATGAATGTCTTTTCAATGGGTCAGCACTGATGCTTGGTGTCTTACAGTGAAATTCCTCCATGCTGCAGGCTAGAACAGGTAAAGATGGACAGTTGTGTTGGTGGTAGCTTGCACTAGTCTAGCAATAACAGAAAACACATTTGTAACACTCTGTGTAGCTAAAATGTCAGTTGTGAGGATTTTACCTTTTTCCAGATTTTATTTATTTATTTCACTTCTTTTCTTGCTTAGTTTCTTATTATTTCCTGTGGTTTTGTGACACCTCTGTTTTATGGAACCGCTCCAAGAATCAGGAATCATTTCTGTATTAACATGTCATAACAGTTGATTGAATTTTGTCCCAGTGCAGCTCAAGGTAGAACACTCCCTTTCTAAACCTATCCATCAGGCATTGCCATACACCATGCATGCTCACTATTTACATCCAGAAGTCCACAGTAAAAACAGCAGTTAATTGCGCGTCTCTGGTGACAACATCTTGTGTAAACACAGCATTGATTTTGTCTGGGAGGCTGAGGTTTTTTCCATTGGAGAGCCTCTCTACAAACCATTTGTTTTGCACAAGACGGTCCTAGTGCTACAAATTCTTTGAGAACAATCCGGACAAGTTGGCCTCATTGGGCTTGGTTGACCAGCCACATTCTTCTTTGTCATTCTATCATGGGGAGCAGCTTAATCACACTGGGCAACTGCTTTGTTCAGAGCACTAATCTCCTTATAGTTGTGTTTGGTGCAAAACGCAGCAAGCTATTGGGTGTGAAATGGTCTTCTGTTCCAGACCTCTTTTGAAATTTCTTAATGGAGCTCCACAGCCCCGTGCCCTCCACTGGCAGCAATAGCAGCAGGCCGACACCTCGTACCAGGAGGTTAAACACTTACCGTTTTCTCTTTGTCACAAGTTGTGTACATTTGTTTAAAGTTTTGTTGTGTGCTGCTGAATAACTCTGTGCGTTAGAATAGTCCTTTCCTGTGCTGCTGCTTTCAGAAACAGACCTCCAGAGGAGCTTGGGTAGTCAGACAGCATCTAAACTCTGCCAGCTCCTTTCTTATAGGACCAGGCTGCGCTTAACAAAGCACAACAACACACAACTGTATACACATAATCATGAGTGTTGTAAGTGAACAGGTGTAAAAGGAATAATCTATGTGATTGTAGTAGTCTGATTACAAAATGTTGTAATCCATTGTGAGATTATTATATACTTTAACACATACTTGAAAATAGGTGATTACTGGTTGATTTTCTCAGTGGTGGACTGGTGGTAGAGATACTGAGATCTTATACACAACCTGAAAAAAGGAATTAGATCTTTGGAAAGTCTCCCAGTGAAAAAGGAGAGTGATAAGCGGCAGAATCAAACAAAAATAAATATTGCCGCTGCCTTTACTCAATGGAGAGACCTCAAGGAGCGGCAATGATTACAACCAGGAGATGAAGCACAATTTAGAGTGGGGCCCTGTCAGAAGTTTCTATAGATTGGTGACGTCAATATAAAGCGCCGGGGAAGGGAATTCATGGGAATTGGAGGCCAAAGCGGCCACAGTTGTCGCCAAAATGCAAAAGCTATAGTGTAGCTTTAATTACTGCAGATTCTGATTTAAACCCTATTCAAATTGAGTTATAAGTTAAAGTAACTTTTCCATTTAAGTGCATATTTTCGACATTTCTGGAAGCACAGAGATCTGAAAGCAATTGAAAGTATTTAGTAATCAGTAATCTGTAGCACTAAACCTCCCCACCCCCGTGCAGGGCTCATGACAGAGCTGAGTGTGCTCAGCAGACTCGTGAAGTCAGGCAGATGGATAATGCGTCACATTGTTTAATCAGACTCGCCCTCTTTTTGAACTAGTGAGCAAAGGAAATCAGGCATGCATTCTTGAATCATCAGAGTGCGTTCTTGACCCTATTTATATAAACAATTTATTATTCCATTTCTCCCCTTGTTTGCTTATATAGCTTGTGTAGGAGAAAGTAGCCTAATTCAAAATCGATCCCTCGATTTAGGCCCAGTAGGTATTATAATTCTGTGTCCTTGTGATAGTTATTGCCAAGCTGTTTGCACACAGGTGTGAATAAGGGCCCATGCTACTGTGAAAAAGTAATTAGGATGTCAATAGCACTGACTGCTCTCTCCATAAATTTGATGTCAGGAAAATGTCGAGCTCATTGGCTAATTGCCTTCAAATCATTCTCATTGAGTATTTGACCAAAAAAGCAGCACGTTCCAAGATTGAACAAATGTCGAGCCGCTGGCTTCCTTACACCTTTGGTGTTAGTGTAATAGACAAAGCATAGACACAGTCACCGCATAGAGCCTAAGCACCGATGACTCTTTATCAGGCTCCGTTCCATTTCGAAATTGGAAGACTCTGCTCCCAGCAGCTTTTTACAGCCCAAACTCTGTTTTATTTGTGATTCTTTATCTTTACTCTGTCAAAATTTGGAGGTGTTGAAGCAAATAAACAATGCTGGTTTATAGCTTTTCTGTGTCTCACGGCTAGTCCCAGACAGAGCACAAGCACAATTGTGTATTGAAGTTTTTCCCCTAGGCAAGTCAGTATTTCTGCCATTATTATGTCTTTTTGCCAAGTACCAAGCCCTGACAGAGCTTGTCATTTTTCATTCATTGGTTTGAATAGGCAGTAGTTAGGCTTATTGCTTTTTGGCATGATGACCGTACAGTCCACCTAGGAAGATGAGACATCTGATTGTCTGCAATAACTATTGCCGGCTGGCTGGTTCTGAAAAGTTGAAATTGTGACTTGGAGTTAGACCCTAATTCAAGGAAATTACTAAAATTCAGTCTTAATCTAATGGCTAAATTTTTGTAGTATTAAGATTAAACCGCTCTTCCTGGATCCCTTTTTAACTCAAAAGATGAGCTGTGCGCTCAATCAGATTGAATCAGAAGAACTGTCTCTGCTGTGTCAGCAAGTGTTTACACATTGAAATTATGGTGATTATATTTTTATTGTCTGTTCAGTAATGCCGGAAATGGTTGACTTGGCAGAATCATTAGCTGTGTATTTGGTATTCATCACCTACTGATCTTGTTCTTGTTTTAGTTTTTCTTTGCTGCTGCAGCTTGTGCAAACAACTCTACATCAGTTGAGACAGAGCCTCATTTAGCCTATATGCTGGCGAGCAAGTAATTACAGCCAATATTTAAATTCAGACTTATTAACTAATTTCCTGTAGCATCTGCACAATATTGCCATCACACATCCACAGAATGCAATTACCATACTGGGTCATTGAGCAAGCAGCAGCGTAATTTACCCTCCCCTCCTCCCCCTCCAAAAGCATGAAGCGATGGCACTACAACCCCCTGATGATATGCCAGGGAGCCTCGTCTTGTCTTGGTGGTGGCGGGCACGCTGCTCGACACTCAGCACTGTTATAAGTACAGCTTTGGCAGCTATCCAGCAAGCCAGTCAGTGTGACCCTTTCCTCTCCGCCAGCGTAGTCACATTAGTTTTGGGTCAGGAGGGGGAAAGTGCAGAGAGTGTATGGCGGCCACGAACTGCCTTGGGGGAGGGGCCTTACACAATACTTCATTTAGTGTAATGGAGAAGAACTCCTGTGGTGGGTTTTTGGCTTTGTGTCTTCTAAGCTCCTATGGCTCTCCCACCCACAAACAGCCTGCTGTAATAATTCAATTCTCAGGTAATCCAACCAGAACATCCTGTTGAGAGACTAATTTTGTATTGCACAGATATAGTTGTAATCCTGTTCTTCGAGTGATTGTGAAACAGTGAGGCGCTTGTCTAGAAGCCTAACCAGAATACCAAATTTACTCTTGGGGTGGCAGAGAGGCCCAGTCTTTAGAGAGACCATCCTTCACCCGGATGACCGTGGTTTATGCCCTGTCTCAGCGAGCATCTGTGCTGCTGAAGTGTCCTTGAGCAAGACGCTGAATCCCTACCAGCTTCAGTGTTGCTATTCTGACGCTGACTCTGCACCCTTAACTTCCCTGACAGGGGGAAAGCAAAAAGTGAAATTCCCTACAGAGATCAGTAAAGTATCAATAAACATTACTGTTATTTCACAAATTTGAAATAGCATGTTAGCTGAATCTGCTGTCATTTATCTGGACAAGTGCAGTGCCCGTTCGCTTTGAGCCCCGCTGCTGCACAGAGCGCTGTTCGCCCCGCCCCGCTGCTGCACAGAGCGCTGTTCGCTTGTTTATTCAAAGTTTATTAATACTGAACGTGTCGCGTGTCCAATCCGACACTGCACGTCCTTGGGTCCCCAGCAATACACTCGCCAAGAGTGAAGTAGATCGGACGAACGGTTCTCGAGATATGCGAAGGACACACATACAGAGATTCCTTGCTTTATAGTATGATTTACCTTTTTCAAGTAGATATATATAGTCCCTTAAGAATTGATTTGGCAATATTAAACCCTTCTGTTCCACTGGATGACATTTATTCAAAAACCATAAACACATCCAGGTAGGATGTGATCGGAAGACATTTCAGCTTAGCCCTGGGGTGCTGTTTGGCTCTCTAATTCATGCAGCACTGTTTTGGTGAATTGTTTCATGAGCTCACCCAACCTTGAAAACATTGACTGTGACTGAATAAGGTGGTAGGGTTTAAAAAAGATGCCGCTTCTTCAAGTTGCTTTCATGTGAGCCATAGGCGCATCCCGATGTATTTGTTGTGACTAGCTGCTTGACAAAGGTCGCTGCTCGGCGCACCAAGGTCTGCACTCAACCTGTTTGTTTACAGCATTTGTACCATTGTATTTCCTCTTTCTTATATTTATTTTTTTTTTTTGATAGGATGTTATATGGGGCCAGGTGATAACTTGTTTTCACATCTCTTTATCCGCTTGCAGTTTGTGAGGTCATGTTGTTGTGTCTGTCATTCTGAAAACAGCGAGTAGGTGTTTTCCAGCTCAAGTTGTATGTTTTGAAGCAGTGCTTAGTACTTGCCTTCTGGGTCCCTGGGCAGTCTCTCACTTACAGGTAATCTATTCACAGAGTTTGAGCAGAGCTGGCTAATTAGTCAAGGTGGCGATTACACCCCCGGAACCAGAAGTTCACTTACGCGTTCACCAAATTGTGAGCCGGCAGGGAAAAACCAATGATGCATCTGATTACACAGTTGATGCAGAAGGAGGCATCACTGGCTTGTAAACCACAATGGAGCCCGTTTAGTTATGCTGAGAATGAGAGCTCTGTCTCCACAGCAAACTGGTAATCAGGGAAACGGACCATGATCAAAATTAGTTATGATGGCTGCAGGTGTCCCCAAGTGATGAAAAGTGCACAGGATGCCAGAGTTAATTTACATTTTTGCTTTGAGATATTATCTATGGAGTTGATGTAGAATCCTCCTTTTCTCTACTTCATTTTCCTGGCCGCCAAAGCCAGGAGTGATTTTTAAATGGTATCGGGGGTGTGCCGTTTAGCCTGAAGCTCACCTGCTCGCTGGTTGTTGGTGGTGCTGCAGCCGCATCAGCAGTAGTCTGCTCTGTGGCCTGGGACCAAATCGGCAGTTATGCATTAAATTGCTAATGCGCCTGGCAGAGCTACATTATCCGCCCCATCAAAGTGACAAGCGCAGGGATAAAGCACTCCGCTCTGCTGTCCATGAGATCATTGGAAAATGGGTTTTTGCGGATATGGTGCGGCAGCTGGCAAAGTTTCTTTTAGAGTGCTTTCTGTGGATTCGCTTTATTTCTGCCTCGGTGCTTTGACAGCTGAAGAACAATGAGGCTGAAGTGGCTGGCCGGTTCCACCTGCATTGGAAGGCCCTCTGTGGTAGAGCTCTCTCACACCTGGCTGCGTCTGACCTACTCTGTAGCTTTGCACTCTGTTACTTTGTGGTTCTTTGCACACCTCAGAATGAAAGGAAAAAGATTCACAGAAAGAGAGTTTTGTCTGGATGGGCGTCGGATTTTGAAAGGGGAAAAGCGTTTGGCTGGCCACTTGGAATTACGTGCAGTAAAAGAAGCTTTGCTGGCTGGAAAGACCAAGTTGCAGTGGGGAAAAGCCAGATCTTTGTTGGCTGATAGTTTTGCTGTGCAGTTGTACCGTGTCACTGGGTTGGCTTGGCACTACATTCGGGTCTTTTGAAGTCTGTGTGACTATTGTGTTCCAGCTGGATGGTTGGTTGTCTTGCTGTCTTGGTGTTGTGTCAGGTCTCAGGCCCTCTGCTGGCTTCAGGTTGTTGAGTAATGTGATCCGATTGCCCAAGGAGCCACAGGGATAAACAGTCCTACTTTTCCCTACACTCTGAAATCGCTCGCTTGTCAGTGATCATCATGGGCTTATACAACATGAGGAGATCTGAGGATTTCATTTGTGTGTCTGTAAGTGTGTGTGTCTGTCCCGAAGTGAAATGTGTCATTCAATGAATTATGAATTAGCCATGACACACACACCATTATGTTTTTATTTTTTTGAGATAGGCTTCCCCAGTTAGTGCAAGCTTAAGTCATACACACGCACGTGCACTCACACAAACATCCTTTTTCTCAGTCATCGCCTCAGTTGCTTTTGTGACAACAATTTAAAACGTATTTAAAAGGCAAAATGCAGTATAAGAATCACTTTTGACTTATAGCCTAAACAAAGTGACTGCGGCCATGGAAAACCTTTCAAAGTCACCAAATCGGAAAATTGTTTTCCAGTTCTCGACAAACTAAGGAAAAATTAGATATACAAAAGAAAATATAATGGGAATTTGTTTGTAATTTTGTATTTCAGCCTGTCAAATGTTAAACATTGAACATGGCTGCTTGTAGATCTGCATACAAAACAGAAATTCACCAAAACGTATAGGCTAATTTAAACACTGACACCGGCAATTGAAAATGTGTTGTAACTGTGCAAAATGGAATGAGTGGGTAAAAAAGAGATCTTGATAATGAAAGATGGCTCTCAGGATGTATATTGGAAACCACTTGGGTTTGAAATGACTGATGTCTGGCCACCATCTGCTGTATTGAAAGAAAGAGGCCGAGCCGGGAGGCCAGTGCATGGAGGAGGAGTGCATCAGCTTCAGGTACGCTGTGGAGGAGGGGGAAAACCAAGCACCTTGTGATGATTAATGAGCTGCACCTCATGCCAGCCATTTTAGACACACTGTCCTGATCGTGAGTCTCGGCGGCGCACACTCCAGCAGCTTTGTGACAACTCTGCTGCTGCGTCTCCCTTCTCACCCACTTGTACTCTCTCACACACACGCACACACAGATACACGCGCACACATATCTGTACACACAATCGTCAGTTGAATCACTGCCTGCTGAATCATAAACTGTGGATGGAAAGAAGGAAATGCTGTTGATGTGCTTGGGGGCTGTTGACAGACTGGTGTCAGCTAGGCTGTTTGAGGTCACGCCTCTTGTGTTTGCGAAAAGATATGTCTTTCAAGTCTACTATTACCATAGCCCAAACAGCCAAAATATCGCTGGAATTTATTTGCGCTTACTTTTAGTGTTAAATTTGATCTGTACCTGCTGGAGGCAGCATTGGCCTCCACAGTGTTGCAAACAATGGCGGTTGTGCAGCAGGACATATTGTTGACTTTGACATTGAGTGGTCTGTTTCTGCGGTGTGTTAAGTGTATTGTAACCACAAAATGTCTAACGTTAATTTGTCTATTTTTCACATGGCTGCACTGTGTAAACTCAAAGAGGAAGCCATCGCATCAGAACCTGTTTTCGACCAGGCGCTCCTTTGTCTGGTCAGAATGTAGTCAAATTTTCCTCCAAGGTTAAGCATGGGTGGTGTTTGGACTAAAGATGTAATTAAATGCAAATTAATTCCAGCAACATGTTGAGGCTATTCAGGCTACTATTATTGGAGCCCAGCAGCAACAATTGGAGAGAGGATGAAATGAAAAGATGAAGGATGTTAAAACACAATCACAGTTGAATATGGTTGTGAATCGCTTAATAGCATCTTATTCTCTTCACTGTAACCTGACCTTGTGTTGGTTGGCGTACTGAAGATATTTTTATATTTGATAGAATATGAACCTGGTGTGTGAAGGCACTGATTAGCCATGCTGAGATGAGGCTATCTCCTCCATACCTCTGTATTAGTGTCAGCCAGAACAGGTAATTGTCCTTCAGCGCCCTGCTCTACCTTGCTGTATGTTCTCTATGCATGAAGTGTTTCACATGAGGCATATGGGTCTTCCTCTGAACATACCATAAAGCAGTCTGCTTTAATGAGCTAAGAAGGGATGAAGGTGCCTCTGAAAATTTACTGAACACTTGCTTCGTTCTCTTTGGCAGAGGCCTTTTCAACAGTGTCGGCTCTTTCAGTCTGCTCCATGACAGCGTTCCAAACCCCTCAGCTTACCACAGCTACAGTGTGAATCGAGGCAGATTCGCAGATATTCCTTGCAATTATTCTGTGGCAATTTCTGATCATTATTTTTCTCTGTCTTAACAACTCCAATCCCATTTTTCTGTCTTTGTCACTTCAGCACATGCCAATGGTTGGAGTTGGAAAGCAGATTGGAATTGTTTTGTAGAATAAGAAAGCTTTGTTCAGAAAAATGCCACAATGTGTGTGTCTGTGTGAGAGGCCTCCGTCTCTGCATTTTTTAACCTAGAGCTGACCTGAGAGTTGCTGGCATCAGCAGAAAGACTCACATGTTGAATGGAGGTTTTTAACGTCCCCACTCTAACAAGGCAAAGTCTCTGCGGCTTACCCACTCTGACCGCCTTTGGAGAATCTGGAAATAAAACAGCCTATTCTTTTCCCCAAGTTCAATGGTTTTTGGTCCATCCGCAGCCAGAATTTTTTTGGCGAAATGTAGTCTATAAATGGAAAAAGCAGTCTTTCCTTTTTTTGTGTACTCAACCAGCCCTCTTCTCTTTCTCTCCCCTCACTTCAGGTTCAACTACAGATCAACACATCATCTCACCACAAATGGCTTCTACGAGTTCCTCAACTGGTTCGACGAAAGGGCCTGGTACCCCTTGGGCAGGATTGTTGGGGGCACAGTAAGTTTGAACACAACCCAGCCGTGCAAACATAATCATCCCAGACAAAACATAAGCACAGGGGAAAAAGAGCTGTTTCCCCACATATAGATACAGACAAGCCCCATGTTTTACATGTTTGCTGCAAGGCTCCCGTTCCACACCCAAAAATAATTAAGAAAACAAGGCTAAACTCTAATGCAGGATAGATGGCAGATACAATAACTACAACTTTAGGCAATAGTACAGTGTGCATCTCAGGCCATAAAATAAGCATGGAAAAATAATCTAATTTTCATATATCCAATGATATTCATTTGGGTGTAGGGGGGATTACTCATAGTTACTGAGTTACTCATTACTCATCATGCTGATGTGGGGTCAGCTTTACAGGTTCCTCATTAATCGTTAATGTAAGGAAAGTGGGCAAAGAAGCTAATCCTCAGTCAGCAGTCATGGGTATTCTCAGTACTGTGTGTGTGTAGGGGGTGAGGGGGTACTCCAGGTTCATCCAGGGTCAGGTGAGGCAGTGTAGGGATACTATAGTGCCCTGTAAACCTCTGCTGAGCAGCATGGATTTCAATCACACTCCAGCACCAACAGTGACCTGATAACTTGACAGATTCCCCTCGGTTGCCATGGCTTCCCTGTTTACCAACAGCAAGAGTTGTTGTGAAATCGCAACCCTTTTCAGTGTGAAATACTACCTGCCGATTCCACACAATTTATCTCCCATCTCCCCTGCCTACCCTTCTCTGCGCATCCCTTCTCCCAGCCTCATCTTCTCAGCCCTGCGTCCTGTAAACTGGACTGTCGGAGGGCCAAGGTAAAATACGACTGGCATTCTCCTATCCAGCCTCCTCTCCTCTTCCACCACCCCACTTACATCCCTCCCTTCCTCCAACCGAGCTCCTTGGGCCCACCAGCGTTGCACTGTGAGCTGTAATCGCGGTAGCTAATGGTGCAACAGGACTACATAACCCAGTACTTTGGTGCCAGGCAAACCTGGAAATGGCTCCCTACACATTTCCATTATTGGCTCCAGCTGGGAGGCTGCGATGGACCCCGGCACTTGGCACCTGTGGTCTCTCTCTCCCATCTCTCTCCCTGTCGCTGTCTCTCCCTCCCTCCCTCAGCTGCCTGCTATGTGCCGTGTAGACTTAGTACTGGGGGCCGATTGGGGAGTTTGACTGAGCAGTTGAGACAGCCAGGCGTGTCGGTTCTGTGCATTGCTATCGGATGCCGTTATCATTACAGCACCGAGCAGATGGTGCGGGGCAGGAGCTGTAGCCACGCTAGGTGCCGATGTTTGAATGTAGTGTTGACTGCTGCACAAGGGACACAAGGAATTGGAATCCAAAACCCATCCATCAGCATTCATCTGTCATAGGCAATTACCATCAGCTATTGATAATTGTCCATGACAAGGCTAGCTTGTAATAAGGGATGTGCTGGTTCTGTAATTGTCTGTGGCAAGCCTAGCTTGTAATAAGCGATGTGCTGGTTCTGCTACAGTACTTGGATACTTGGATTGGGCCTTGTACCCGTAGGCATGGAGCTGAAACTCGTGATTAGACTTGTAATCGGACATGGAAAGCATATAGCCTAGGTCTAAGTTAATTTTCATGACATTTGCAAGATCCCTGGGCTGCACAGCACATTGTCCTCTGCATACAAATAAGCACACAGCTCACGTCTCCCTTCTGTAAGCTTGTATTGGCATTTTATGAATGTATGAATAAAAAACACAACTATACCTCCAGAGTAATTCACACATGGTTCGTTTGAAGTGGATTATAACCAGTCGTGCTGATCTCTCCTCTGGTCAGATTTAATCTCACTTACAAGTTTGTATCATTTGCCAGTTGGAATGTTATTTTAGACATTTTAATTTGCTCAACAAACTACCCTCTGGCTAGAGAAACTTTCAAATAGATGACACACGAGAGTTTATACAGTGTCAGAGCTGTGGTTTAGTGCGAGACAGGAAGAAGGTAGGGCTGTGCTGCTTCTCATGGCTGGAATGTATTACATCCTCTATTGCAGAACTAGCTTCTAGCTATTGGGAGCTGCAGGCAGAAACACTCTGTAACAACCCTATCACTGTAAATGGTGGACTATACAACAACAAAAGAGATTGGCACTTACAGCGTTCCCTTTTGGCCGAGCTACCTGTCAAGAATCCACCTGACGGTTTAATGTTTATTTGTAGAGTGATTTGTATAGTCTCCTGGCTAGAGTATATCTTGCACTGTCTTTTAGCAATGCTTTCCGGTTGTCATGTGTCATTATTTCAAACAGTGTCAGTATGTTTTAATGCAGAACCTGCATGCTCTAAAGTGTTAAGTTGTCAATATGTCTCTGCACCAGCACAACCAAGACAGATTACTGTATACCTGTTGTACTTGACAATTAAAAAAAATCTGATTCTGGAAGCTATGGGATAATATTGTCTCTAGTGAGGGCTATCTATTGACAGTGGAGTGCACTCTGGTATTATGGAACCTATGGGTTGCTTTACATGCCATTTTGCTAACCTAATTCGAGGAATTTCAGTGTCTCCTAAGAGGAATGTAGCAGAATGGCGCTGTGACATCAAATGAAAGGATGGGGTTGTTGCAAGAGGCTAAGCCTACTGTAACCCACAGTAGACTTGGAAGAAGTTTAGTGTGCTACCACTGGTGCCAGATGGCAAGTCACATCCTGCCTCGGAGGGTTCACAGGCATTTCCATAGCAGGTGGGCGGGTCATTCCTTGGCCGTACCAAATGCAAATGTCACCCTATAACATGCAAATCTATGCAGAGTAAAGCAAGATCTAGGAACTGATGCATAGGGGAGATCCGGCAGAGTTACTGCAGAGTGTCGAGCACCTGGCTCAGTGATAGGTTGTACTCATCTCCAGCTTTTATCTGTCATGTCATTATATTGTGAGAGGTTGAAGTCCAATTGGTTCAGAAGCTGAAGGACACAGGACACTCAGTGTGAATGAACCCACAGTATTAAACCCAGTATAATAGGCTGTAGTCCTTGTCGACCTGAAACTGAAAGGCTGTAAGGTACTTGTTTTTAACCTTTATTTACCTAGAGAATAGTTGACTGGGCACACTTGCTCTTTTTCAGCAATGCCCTTGACATTCAGACAGTTGCACACATTCACACCTGGGAGCTGGCCAGTTCAGTCACAGTCATCTTCTGTCAGCCACTGAGCTGCTCCACCGGAACAGTCAGCTGCCTTGCTCAAGGACACCTGGATGGTATTTGTCGAGGGAGCGGAGAGCCACTCTTAGTCACTTTCCATGGAAAGATTTGTGTTGTGTTCTGACGAATGTGCTTGTGTAGGCTAGTTGTCAAAATCCCACCTACTGTATTTGCATGACTGAGATAAATCGATAGTTGTTGTCTGAACACAGACGGGCTTCGGGAAATGGGACATTTAGTTTACTCCCACACTGCTTTGGAAATCATAAAATGAGTATGTGAGAGCCGTTGTTTGCATCAAGCCTATGCTTTTAAACCATGCAGGGGCGTGGACAAGTGCCGGGTTCATCTGAGATTGCCGCAAACAGTCTGCTTCAATGGCCATAATGCAATAACACTCCCTGGCCATGCTTGGGGAAACTCAACATCGTTTATGAATTAGTGAGTTGGTTTTATCTCCTCCTTTTTCGTTTTTTTCGAACATGACATTTTAACAGCGTCGGTCCCCTTTCTCCTGCTGAGTGGTGGTCTATGACCCATTTGGCTCCAGGTGGAATTCACAAAACCACCTTTGCTGTCTCTGAGAGCAGTGCCCTAGACTCTATCTGTTGCATTCGACCTCCACTGCCTGCACTCCCCTCTCCACTCTCTCTCCCCTCCCTGCCTCTTGCTTCTCTTCCCTCATCGCTCTCTCTCCTCTCTGCCTCTATCTTTTGCTTTCCTCGCTGCTCTCTCTCCTCTCTGCCTCTGCTTTTCTCACCCTTTGTTTGCTCTCTTGCCTCACCTCTGCCATCCTTCTCTCCCTTGCTCCCACCCTCACCCTCGTCTCCTCCCTCGTTTTCATTCAAACTCATGCAGATGATCCTGACAGTCCTCATTAATTGTGTATGATAGCGTTAAGTCTCTTAGCGCTCAGATGGGTCGCACCGTTTTGAAGACAGAGGACAGATATCCGTTAATATGACAGTGAGTGCCTTTCTGCCTAGACCACTTCTGCTGCCCTCTCTCCCTTTTTTTTTTTTTTATTTCTCCTTCGCTCCCACCCTCCCTCCACTCCCCAGAGGATGACTGTCAGTTGCTCTTTCTCCTGAGCCATAGATAAGGGCTGAGGGCTTCTCTAATGTGACAGTCCATAACAACAGAGTGCTGTCAAGCTAATAAACCACTCTTTGTTGCCATAAGGAGAATATCTCGGGTGCATTTTTTGGTAACAGTTTTTGCCTTCTCCACTTTATAATACATTCATTATGCCTGAACAGCAGCTTCACAACAGCTGCAGTATGTGGTGCATTCTTGAATACTGATTTAGTCCTTTCATGGGGTGGACATCTAATCTGTCATTTGTGACAATAGCAGTGGACCTGTGTCAATATATAGAGCAGAAATTTCAAAATCTAGCCTAAGTTATACTACACTACCAGTCAAAAGTTTGGACACACACATTTTTCTTTATTTTTACTATCTCTCACATTTTAGAATAATTGTGAACATTAAAACTAGGAAATAACACAAATGGAATTATGCAGTGACCAAACAAGTGTTAAACAAGTCAAAACTATCTTATATTTTAGATTCTAAGCCAAGTGCAGTTAGCTATGATGAACCGGCCAAATCGTCTCTGTAATGTCTTGTGGATGTGGGCCCTACCGCACAGATCAAAATGGCTAATGATTTCAGCAGTGGTTTTGTAAATGGCATGATACTGCTCCATTAGGCTGAGTCCAATCCACGGGGCTGAGAGGCAGGCACGGCTGATTTGGGAGAGGGAGATTGGTTGATGGAGCTTAGGCCTTCCAGGCAGCAGCTAATTAGAGATGTGAAGACCAGAACGGATCAGCAACAAGGCAAAGTTGTGTGGACTGTGGCTATAGCACACACACATCAGGGACATCACTCACACGTTAAACATAGCCTAGCCCCATTTTACTTCAGACAGCCAGTGTACTGCACAGGGCCCTAATTAGATCTGCTCTCATGTATAGTAGAGACAGGGCCGTGGGGCCTCGCCTGCTCAGGCCCCAGCTCTGACTGACTGGATGGTATAATTAGTTACAACTTTCTGTTGAAGATCGCCTTACCTGGCGCTGCCAAGTGTTGTCCAAGGCAGATTCAATTAACTTGATTCTTGTGATATACCAACGAGGTGAGCCGTGGAGCGTTTGTTTGACATTCCTCTCTCCTACCTCGCAATGTGATCCACTGCCTCTCTGGGTATGTGTGTGTTATAATGGAAGCCTGCATGTCAGCCATTAAAATGAATTTATATTTAATATCCACAGAAGATAACAAGCTCCTTTTTAGAGTGTGTTGTACTGTATGTCCTGTTTCTAGTGCCACATGTATTATTTTCATTCACTATGCTTCATCACAAAAATAACTCTCTCTCTGTCTTTTTCCTCTCGTTCCCTCCTCCTGCTCCTTCACTCTTCCTTTCTCTCTTGCTCTGTCTCTCCCACCTACCACTCCATCACTCACTCCCCCCCACCCCCACCCACCTACCATCCATCTCTCTCCCTCGTCCCCGCTCCCTCCCTCTGTTCCTCTCACTACTCACGACCTCTCATCCTGACACACCCTTCCTCTCCACCTCTCACTCTCTCCCTCCTCCCTCAGGTATACCCGGGGTTAATGGTGACTGCGGGCCTCATCCACTACGTGCTCAACCTGCTCCACATCACCGTCCACATCCGCGACGTATGCGTCTTCCTGGCGCCAGTCTTCAGCGGCCTGACCTCCATCTCCACCTTCCTGCTGACGCGGGAGCTGTGGAACCAGGGGGCGGGGCTGCTGGCGGCCTGCTTCATCGCCATCGTCCCCGGCTACATCTCCCGCTCCGTGGCCGGCTCCTTCGACAACGAGGGCATCGCCATCTTCGCCCTGCAGTTCACCTACTACCTCTGGGTATGTATACTGCTCTACAAGTAAGATTTCTACTGTCTCAAAGCACAGAATGAGCATAATATATCTGCAGGGGTTTGGTGGGGTTGTTGATCAATACCAGTGCAACAATTAATTCACCAGGTGCTGAAATTTCTAGCTTTCAAAACTCACTTTCTGGCCAGCATTCTCTGCTTTGGAGCAAAAACCCATTTCTCAGTGGCGCGGAAAACAAATGAACACCGCACTCGCACAGATTTTAAAATTATTTCGGTACATTGAACCAGATACTCACACTTCACACTCGCTCTTTAGAGCTGTTTTGTATTTACGTGCTGTCATGGGATTAAGTTTTAATACTTTTGAGTGGGAAAACACACAGTCACCCAGTGTTGGAAGATTAGAAGACTGGTTTGGTGCATAGAACCCGTGGAACATTAAAGAGATTACCTTTCATCACCAACCCTCTAGTCATGTGTGTTATCTTCTGCCTCTGGGTTCTTAAAGGAGCTTTCCATATTCAGATCAGAATGGTTTCTCTTGCTTGAGCTCTAGGTCAAGGCCAATACTGGAGCTATAAAGCATAATATGAGTAGGTTTACTACACATGGAAATGTGATGTAGGCAAATATTATGTATATGTAATGTTAGTTATATGAGTTATGTGAGTTATATGGCCGTTATAATCAAGTGATGATCAAACTTTTGCTTTGGGAGGCACCAGAATAACTGAACATTTGGAACATTGGTTGTCTTATTTCTCTGTTTTAGTTCAAATGATAATAAAATTATAAAATATAATTAAAATTATGCAAGGTGAAACCAAAAAAAGCAGAACTAATGTTGTACTTTGCCATTCCCTAGCTCTGGTTAGTGGCTGTGCTAACCATTATTGTATGGACATGTGAGGATAAATCTGGATGCTAATTTCATTTGGATTAACAACAATATGCATCAGTTTAAGCGCACGTTAAACTGATCTGTGTCAAAATACATTCAACTTGTGTTCAACAGATAACGAGTAAACCAATTATTACTCAATAATAAATTGTTTGGGCAATGCCAAATATATGAATAGTCGTTTAGACTAGTCATTGAAAATAACTTTTCACATGCCTTTTCTACCTCAATTTGTTAGAGCTTATTTGTTTGTACTTAGTCTTCAGTTGATTTAGCGGACAGAATGCATCCTGAAGAGTTGCCCTATTTTTAATTTCTGCTCGGACTTGGTTGTTAAATTATTTACACAAAGCCTTGAAAGGCAGGCAGGGCATCTACGCCGGCCATGTGGAGGCCAGGAAACGGCACGCTGCTCTGTAAAGCCTTTGCATTTCTGTGACCTTTAAGAGTAGAATTGAAAAGATCTCGGGTTAAAGGTGGAATAGCTATTTTCCCCTTTATTTGCCTTCTTTTCCTGAATGAATGTCAGAACTCATTTGAACACAGCAACCGTTTACTTTTTGTCCTGAAATGTGCTTTCCTTGCTTTTGTCAAGGTTTTATTGTGTGGTGTTGTGTTTTGCCTTTCTGTAGCTGACATTTGTTTAGGTTTGTTAATATCACTTTTTTCAACAAGTTACAAGTGTATGTATGTATGTATGTGTGTGTGTATATATATATATATATATATATTAAATGATCTCAAATCTGTTGCCTAAATCACATTTTTTCAGAGGTTTTTAATATTTTAATTATCTTAAATTTTTTAGCTTTAACTTGTATATAAATTATTTCTAAAATATTTTTAAAGCATTTTTGTATGTCCCTAGCAGAGTGTAGTTAAAAACATTTTCATCGCAGTTATCCTGGGTCTGTAAGGGAGACCTTGCCAGAAGAAAGCAATCCCGCGGATGAGGGGAAAAGGTTATTTGTGAATACAGCTCAGAGGTTTGCAGGCAGTGCCGCACAGAAAAAAGTATTGAAATGGGATGGTCGGTTACTGTAGGTGGAGGAAGAAGCTTTTTCAAGGTAGAAGAAGTCAGAAACATGAAACATCCTTTTCACTTGCCCTCAGTCTGTCCACTCCCTTCAATCACATCAGCAGCTGCCTCACCACCCCACAGCTATCAGGAGCCTGTGTGGATGCATCTCGGTGTGTGTGTGTGTGTGTGTGTGTGTGTGTGTGTGTGTGTGTGTGTGTGTGTGTGTGTGTGTGTGTGTGTGTGTGTGTGTGTGTGTGTGTGTGTGTGTGTGTGTGTGTGTGTGTGTGTGTGTGTGTGTGTGTGTGTGTGTGTGTGTGTGTGTGTGTGTGTGGAGGCGGGAGTTGGTTAGTCAGGCTCCAACTCACACTTTGCGCATTTTGTTCTTCTGATGATGTGGGTGTGCCCTCCCCATCCTGCTAGTTTTGTGCAGGCACATGCAATGCCAACACAACAAGATGAAATTTGAGAGCGCTGCTTTGCAAACACTTTCATCCGTATCCTCGTTATTGGAGTTGACCATGATGGGCACGGAGGATTTTTTTCATTCCCTTTTCAAATGTAGCTAATCCTTAAATGATTAATGCTTTATTTTTTACTGTAGAACTAGGAATGAACACACCAAAATAAAATTTAAAAGTGAAAATAGAAAAAGGAAACTTTCCAAAGAAAGGAGAAATGGAAAAGATTAAATGGCTACTTGAAAATTGAAATGGAAAACTGAAAATGAAAAGTGAAATCCAAAAAGTTAGGTTTTCTTTTTCGCGCTGCTTCTCATTTTCATTTGGCTTTTTCCAATTGTCATGGTCAGTTTTCAAGCTGTATGTAAATGAAGAGGCCTGGTCCTTCCATCAGTCAACGCAAGCAGGGTGGGTCTCAGATGGAGGAGGGTTAGTGGCACCTTACAGGTCAACATGATTCTGTGGTCTTGGATAAAAATATTTAAAAATCAATGGTACAGCCAATCTTTCTTCCAACCTTACTTTCGACTCTTTAATAGTCTACAATCTAGAAAAATACAATTATTATTATTATTTTTTTTTTTGCTTCCACAACTTCCTGTTATCATCCCAACTGGTAGAGAATTCACTAGCCAAACATTAGCTAGTAAACTAGTACTTATAACCCATTGTGTATTAAGCTAAAAGAGCTTATTGTTTGTGTCGATAGTTTTATTATCTATAGTCATCTGCCTGCTCTTGATGCCTAAATGGCTGCTACTTTGTAAAATGATGCTCACATTTTAACACCCACACATCAGTGTGACCGAGCAGAGTAGCACCCTGAGATGTCAGACTGACAGCACTCCATTAAAATGAATGAGAAAGAGCATACTTGTAATCTCTCACTCCTGTAATAGAACCAAAACATCTTGGCTACATGTACTGTGATAGAATCAATTGTGCCTCCTCCAAAATCAGTCAATGCAGTCTACTTTATTATGTTTTCTGTCTTATGGTTCATGTCATGGATGGACATAGCCTCAATAAACCCGGGCTACAATATGGATGAATAAAGTATGCAAGCACATTGTCTTATCTATTGAAAAGCGTTTATTAACTCTAATAATATGCTGTCTACAAGACATACAAATAATATGCCATGTCTACATGTCTACAACACAGAGCTATAGTGTGATTACCCATTAAGATATAGTTATTGCTTTATCATCTATAATAAGTTTTAATAATGAAGGTAATTGTTGCCAGTGATATTGAAGTAAAAAGTGAACAGCTGGAGTGAAAGAATCCACAGGCCTGTCTTGTGCAGCTGTTCATTGAATGTGAACGATCTGCTGTTTTTATGAGTGAGTCCAGATTTGATTTTGTAGATTTTATCATTTTAAGGGAGAGACAAGATCAAGCAAAAGTCACCAGAACATTATTCGAAGGCCATATCTAAAAAACTTCACATCAGGGAGTATTCAGGAACAATAGTCCCTGTAAGCAGTTTTACATTGCCATTTTATCTTTTCTATTTTAATTTTCACTTCATTCCTTTTCATTCCTAGTGCTACAGTAAAAAAAAAAGAAAAAAAAAAGCATTTATCATTTAACGATTACATTTGAATATTGAATGAAAAAATCCTCCATAGACGGCACGTCTCCCTCATATCACCTACTGTGATTAATATCTGGGTGGGAATGGAGCCTCATTTCAGACAGATAATGCGCAGGAGAGCTGCTCCTCTTGCCGTTGTCCCGCTCCAAGGGTGTTTCAGAAGGCAAACGGAGAAGAGCTTCCATTATGCATGCCACAGGCAGTCGGCGAACAGTAATAGTCGCTCGTAGGCTATTTGTTCAATTTATGTCTGCATTTACCTTGGAGGCCTTGTCCTCCCTTTCAACTCGGGGCCCAAGGACATGCCGGGCCAGGAAAGCACTCTTACAGGTAGGAGTCATGACTCGTGACGCGGGGTATTCCGTCACGCCACGCTTCGCTGCCGTTTGTCGCCGGCTCGGCAGCGCAGCCGCCGCCGGGCTGGAAGGCCCCTTTCGTCCAGCCCAGTTTATGTCAGTTTGTCAAATCGTGTATGGATGCATCTCTGTGCGGCTGTGTGTGTACGATCACTGAGTCACTGGGCTCAAGCGAGCTTGGCGACAGCTCTATAGCCCTTTCTGAACTCTGTCACTGACACTGATCTGGCAGTGACCTATAGCGTCCAGGTGGCCGGCTGAGCACTCCTGTTGTGTCTGCAATTTAAGTCCTGACATAACAAAACTAGCTCTGTGGCTGTTAGCTCAGCAAAGTGCAACTGAACAGCTGATGGTGCCACTCACTCACAGTGTCTGTATCCTCAGACACACATACTTGGGGGGAGACACACACACACACATCAATACTTGTGAAACACACATGCACACGCACACTGTCTCAGATTTCGGTACAATATGAATATTGGAAATATATGAATTAAGAATTAAAATTAAAATTCCTAATTATAGGAACTCTGTTTTAAAAAAAAAAAATTCATATGATTCTATGCAACGCTATGGACAATTTAGTCACAATGAAACATATATATTATATAAATATATACACATATTTTATTTACTGTTACAAGATCATTTTTATGGCATTTCTGCTTTATTGTACAGTAGAGACAGTTGAGAAAGATACAGTTGAGACAGTTGTGGAAGATACAGGAAAGGGAAAAGAGACATGTGACAAAGATCCCAGACCCGTTTCGAACCCAAGACACGATTACATGGTACGCACCTTAGACCACGCCCACCACACAGAATTTTAATACTGTTGTGAGAGACTCGCATGTCACAGACTGGCTAGATTCTTGATAATAAAATCAACTGCCAAGAACACTCTGTACTCATTTTTATATCCTACGCTTTGTAATTTAGGCTTGATTTCAAGGGAGTAATCCATCTAAGGCCTCTACCAAATTGCTAGATAGGTTTCATATTTTCTCATTAGGCGATACTAAATCTTTCGGAGGGCATTCAGCGCTTTTAACGCTAACAAGAGAGTCTTGATTCATCCTTCCAGAGGCTGGTTCCAGCTGAGGCAATTTCCTCCTGCATCTGAGCCGTTTTTCTTCCTGCGTCCATCTGAAATCATCTTTATCTCCCCAGGAGGCTTCTGAAATTATCTTTATCTCCAAAAGGAGCTTCCAAAAAAACAAAACCTCACAATTTGACTCCTCAGGACTCATCGAAAGACCGTCGCCATCATCATTTGTCTCACACCAGGAAATGCGTATGAGTGTGTGTTGGAGGAGCAGCTGTTTGTGTCTACAGTATTATAAAGGCCCCTTGTCAGCCTGTGTATGTGGACAATACATCTCCAGGTGAGGCAGGTGTTCCTTGACGCGGTCATCACAGCTTCTTAAGGTGTGATGCGTCATCAGTGGAGCGGCGCCGGTGAAAAAAAAAAAAAATCCCCCTTGACACACACGGCACCGCTCACGCCGCCATTCTATTTGGCAAGGGCCCTGAAAAACAATCATCCTGGCCACGCGCCACTGCTTCCCATTATCAGTCTCATTTACCCACGTTTGTCTCAGCGTTTTCTCTTTCCTTCTTCCTGCCTTTCTTTCCTCCCGTCTTTCCTTCTGTCTTTCTTTGTCTTTGTCTTTTTTTTTTGTCTCCCTGTCATTGTCTTTCTCATGCTCTCTTCTGCTCTTTCTCTCTCTTCGCTCTCTTTCTTGCTCTCCCTGCTTTGCTTTCTCTCCCTGTATGTCATTATTGCTCGTTCCTTTCTTCCGCTCTCCCCCTCCTTCCCTCCCCCTTGTCTCTTTACCCCCGCCCTCTCCACATGGTGAAACATGCAGAACCCTTCTCTCAAGTCTCATCCCAATCTTCATTATCCGGCTCCTTCATTTTATCCGCTAATAACCCATTCAACTCCACTCGCTTAATCTCCCTGTGTTACCCCCCCTCATCCCCTCCCCTAATCTATAATTGAATCCTCTCACACCCGGGAGAGCTGCCCTTTTTAACACCACAGCTCCTCATAACATGAGTACACACACACACACACACACACACACACACACACACACACACACACACACACGCACGGTTTCACTGCCTCCCTCTTTTGCACTCACCCCGCGCACCATGCCTACATTGTTGCAACAGTAATTCCACACTTTCTCTCGGCTCACATTTAATTAGCCAGACTCGTATCGCTGTGTGACTTCTGTGTTTTCACAAGGGGAGCGGAGGCTGGGAGGGTAGCCGGAGGCGGGGGGGGGGGGGGGGGGACGAGGCACCAGTTGAACATGACTCGCACATGCGCTGAGTCGGCGTCACAAGACCGCTCGCTAGCCGCGGCCGGCTACAGCGGGCTAATTGTCCTTTCAGGAGAGCGGCACGTGCGTTTTCCGCAGTGGCCTATACCTCTTGTCAGCCCTCTCTCCTCAGTCTGCTCGATAAAGAGATAATGCTTGTTCTTACTCGAAGGTAAATAAAAAATGAGCAAAGGCGCAGCAAGGAGCCATTAGAGGGAAGCGTGTCAAGGGAGACTTTTTGCCGGCTATGCCTATGGCAATGCAAGTTACAACTTAGTCACGATTTTCCAAACCAAACCAGTGGCCCAACAACCTTTTATTCCTCCCCCCAAATATTGCTGTTCAGCATACGGAAGTTCCAGCTTTTACAAAGGAGAATGCTAATCAGGTCAGCACAGTGCAACTTAGCTTATCTTAGTTCAGCAGGAAAAACACTATTTGGAAATGGATTGTTTTGGGTGTTAGGGCGTGTGTGAGTCAGTGTCAGTGTCTGTGTGTGCGTGTCGATCGATTGATGGATTGGTGGCTGGTAGTGGGGGTCTGTGTGTTCCGCTCCGCTGAGGCTCTGCTGGGTGTTTGGGCGAGGCGTGGCCACCTTGCTCCGGAGATCCATCGATCCCCCTCATCAGCGGATCAAGTGAGCTGTGATGAGTCGCTCAGGCGGTGTTCGATGTGATGCGAGCCCCATGACGGCTCCCCTCCTGTCACCGGGCCTCGCTTTGTTATTGGAAGAAGAGCTGTTAAGTTTGTGTGTGTGTGTGTTTATGTTTGAGTTTGTGTGTGTGTGACTGTATGCAAGTTTAATTTTATGAGTGAATATATCTTTGAGTATGCGTGCACTCGCCTGCTTTATCTGCCTGTGGAGGGGAAGGAGAGCTTGTTTACAAGCTGTCAGCAGCAGTCTAGTTTAAACTGGTCTCCTCTCATCCTCTCTCTCTGATCTGTTGGAATTACTAAAGTAATTTTAAAGATAAACTCCAGCCATGTGACTGTGTAGATTTAGAGTTTGCCCTGTAGATGGAAAATATGTATTTTTAGCACTATATTAACCCATTAGCACTGTTAATACACGTTTGTTTTTATTCCACAGTTTTACAGATGGTACAGATCTAAAGAGATCTTTCACAGTCTCAAAACACATCTTAAAATACACTCTAATACAATAAATCACAATGTAAACAAAGCCTGTAATAGGGCTACTGTATTTCAACAGGGGGACGTCATGCAACAAACTATGGATTGAGCCTTTAGTTGAGAGGACAGATTCTGGATTTTTCAACTGTTACTCAAGGAGAATGTGCTTGTGGTCTTGGGTTTCTAGTTTCCAAGAAAACAAACAAATCAGTGAGTTGTACCTGCTGTATGTCTACACGTCTTATTTGATGTTGTAGCATGCATGACCAACATACTATCCTGACCCTTGAATCATTTTGTGTTGTCTCCTTCTCTCTCAGGTGAAATCGGTGAAGACGGGCTCAATATTCTGGACCATTGGCTGTTGTCTCTCCTACTTCTACATGGTGAGAATAGTCCACACACACACACACACACACACACACACACACACACACATCTACACATACAGAATGGTCTGTGCTCAGAAAGAGTCAGTTTCAAGTCCAGAAAAACCCATAGGGTAGATACCGCCACAGACTGGATTGGACTGATTTGATTTAATCATGCACCATTCCATCTTCAGCTGAATGGGAATTGCGAGTCCTGATTGCATTAAGGTGTAGCCCCTGAGATGGTGCCGCTGGAGCGATTGCCTACTGTCATGAACAGACATGGCACTGCATGGGAAAAGGGGAGGAGCAGCTTAGCCGGTGTGTTAAGCATTATTTATGAATTCAGGCACGACCCATCAGGGGGTTGATGAGAGAGATGAGATAAAAAAGACGATCCAAGCAGACTGCCTCAGAAACAGATTGTGTGTCTGTGTGTGAGAGAGAGAGAGAGAGAGACAGAGAGAGCCTATGAAAATCTCCAGCTTCCTGCTCATTCCTAGCTAAATCTCTCCGGCCGGCCGTGAGACAGATGTCAAATGAAACGGATTACTGAAATCCAGCTTCATCGATCACACTGGGCCACAGAATCTGAGGGGGGTAGAGAGAGAATGGAGAGACAAGATACAGGGAGAAAGGATAGAGAGATATAGTGATGGGGGGGCAAGACAGAAAGAGAGAATGGAGAAACGGGATAGAGAGAGGAGTAGAGATAATGGGATGGAAAGGCAAGACAGGGAGAAAGGGATAGAGAGATAAGAGTGGGAGGATACAACAGGGAAGGGGGACAGAGAGATGGATAGAGGGAGATATAGAAGGATAACACATGAGATGGCATATAGTTAGGCAACGTTGTGGTTTTCTCTCCCTTCACTCTCTCCTGGTTACAGACGATGGGAAACATTGAGTCTCCCTGCTTCCCTCTCTCCTTACTTCTTCTCTCCCTCCTTCACTCTCTCTCTGTTCCTCTGTACTGTATCTGCAGCCCACCCACTGTTGCAGATGCCAGCAAGTAGACAAACTGTGCCTGCATGTGTCCATCAACCTCCACACTGTCTCCTCTTTGTCTCATGCGCTCTCCCACAAGCACCGCATACACTGCAGTACCTGGTTGACCCACCCTTGCTTTTCTTTACCACTCCATCACCTTCCGCTGTCAATTTAATCAGGATATAGCCA
Organism: Centroberyx affinis; assembly: GCF_046629955.1. NCBI lineage: Eukaryota > Metazoa > Chordata > Actinopteri > Beryciformes > Berycidae > Centroberyx > Centroberyx affinis. Next base: position 51,881 of record NW_027281632.1, on the reverse strand, counting down.
AGGCTACATGCGCCTGTGGGGCTTAATCGAATGTGACGCTCATAATGCAGATATGGAGATGGAAGGAGCGATCCCCTGCCTGGCTACTGGCATAATCAGAGCAGAGAGGACAGAGCAGGGGGAGATGAAGACGAGGATGAGACGAGCAGAACCGACTGATGGACAGGAGCCGTAGAAACCCCTGCTGTGTTAGCTATACAGTATCATCCCTTCATCCCTCCGGGGGGGGCTGGATAGAGGGAAGAGAGAGGGAAAGACGGAGCGAAGAGCAAGAAGAGATACATAGATAAGCCACAACACCTGCTTGTTCATTCCCAAGGCACTGGCTCACTTTTTTCACTCTAAACCCTCCTCCGTCCCCACCACCAGAGCAACCAGCATCATGGGAACTCTTCAAAAGCTTCTTTTTCCCTTCATAAAGTATTGATGCGGTGCTCTCAGCACAACTCAGCCTCCTCAGGTGATTGTTTATAAGATGTTGCCACTTTCTGCTGGTTATTATTAGAAGTCAAGTGATAAAAATCTTCTTGAAAATCTTTTTGATGAGAGTTAAAAGCGACTTGGAGCCTTGGCCTTTGCCCATGGTGCAGCCCTGGGTCTATCAACACCTGCCTCATACAGGCATTCACACTAAGACACACACACACACACACACACACACACACACACACACACACAGGCCTGCTCGCCAACAGTGGAATTAAGCTTCACAGCACGGCGGATCTGTCTCAGTGAAGGCCCTTTGCCGACCCTTTATCTCAAGTCTTTTCATCATGTGACTTCAAGTCTCATGTCATCTCATAGTCCCCTTGATGATCCACAAAGTCAAAGCTGGCATTGCACACACACACACACACACATACACGCTAAAGGATGCACTCAGACAAACACACACACACACACACACACACCCCGAACAATACTTTCCTCCCTACTGTTGCAGTGCGCACACAGGCTGAAACACTTACGCGCACGCACACACACACACACACACACACACACACACACACACACACACACACACACACACACACACACACACACACACACACACAATAAAACCCTTCTCCCTCTATCATGCTCTGTGTTCTCGATATCCGCTCCATGGTGGCCCCATGGTCATCAGATAAGCCCGGCATGAAATGCAGAGAGAGATAGCGGCAAAAGACTTTGCTCCAAACCATGCCTGATCCCTGCCCTCGGCTGTTAGCTTGTGGCTCGGGCAGAGGTTTGGCTGGCGGGGTCAAAAAAAAAATAGACTGGAACATACTTTGCGATAGAGCTGGTTCATTTATACACTCATGCAGAGCTGTGGTTTTGTTGTGGGCATTCATCATCGCGTGGTCCTCTAATGTGACCAGATGGCCAGCTTCACCCGTCCCTTTTTCCCCTCTGGCTGATTATGCACTGCGCTGGTTTGACCATCTAATCCAAAGACTCAAGAGGCAAATCTACAAGCAAGTTGCATTCTAGAGTTTAGAGAAGAAACTTTTAGTCGCCTCAGGTGATAATGAGGCTTGACACGGCGCCAATACGGCTCATGTTTGATCAGCACCCGAGCCTCCCACTCTCGTCCACTTTAACAACTGCAGGAAAAACAAACCCTAAAAAAAATGTTTACTTTGACTGTCTGAGTCGATAATGCTTTTCATTGATATCAGGGAGGCTAACCAGAGAGATCAATATTTTAAAGAAGCTTTTTTTATTAGCTTTACCCTGAGAAAGACACTCAAATAAAGTGCCGGTTCGTGTGGTTTCTTTCTGTCAATACATGTCATGTTTTCTCAAACATGCATATCGATTCGCAGACCTTCACAGCTATGTGAACTGGATGACTTGGCCATTTTGTCTGCGCAGAGCTGGCTTAACGTGTCCTTGGGATTGAGTTGGATCGCACTCCCCTCAATGTCAGGCCGAAGGAGCTGGCCTCTCTCACTGTTTGTTGCCGATACGCTTTGGTGCGTTCAGTAGATTGCGGTCGGCTTTGGCTGTAAGCGGCCTGATAGCAGTGGGGAATTTAGATTCAATTTTCACAATTGACTCCTCCAGACCTCCCGTCACTCCTACACACTCTCTCTCTCTCTCTCTCTCTCTCTCTCTCTCTCTCTCTCTCTCTCTCTCTCTCTTCATGACTCTGTCGTACACACTCGCTAAACACTAAAATATTAACACAGCCGATGTGTCAAATATTTGGTCAAATTGTGAGGACGTGCCCAGCCGCAGAGCCGGTAGCCTCTGTATTTTTTCCCAGTCACCCGCTCTGTGTTTTCAGCGGCATGTTTTCAATTAGTGCCCAGCCAGTCAGCAAGTGAGACTCATTCAGCCGCCTCTGTGTCAACACTGAAAATGAGCTTTAAATTGAAGTCATCTTTGGTATTCATTCAGGTTACGGTTCACATGCTACTAATTGGCTGTCACCATCTGAGGGAACAGATGCAAATGACTGCCAAAATATAATTGCACCTAACCACTCAGCAAGGAACTTATTTAGGAGTTTTTTCTTTCACTGTCTCCCTTAATGTTACTGTTTTTATCAATTAGGCATGAGGTGCTCGTTTTTCTCTGGCTGCATAAGTGTAATGAACGATCTTTTCATCGTACTTAACAGTTGCAAAGGGGCTTTTGTTTCTGACAAGCTGTTATGAATAAAGGATCAAACAATTTGCTACTATGCAATCCCTTTTCCTGTTTAATTTCCTCTCCCTCTCTGCTGTCTCTCCCTCTGTCTCTGTTGCACTTTCTGCCACTTTCTGGCTCTCCCTTCTCTGTCGAATCTGTCTCTCTTGCTCTCTGTCTCTTGTCTCTCTTTCTATCTCTGAACACTCTTCCTCTTGTGTTTTCTGAGTTCTCTCTCCCCCTCTCTCTGTGCTGTTCTGTCTTTCTCTCTGGTGCTCTCTCCCTCTCCATTTGCCCCTTTGCTGCAGTCAAGCACAGGCAATTGAAAACCAGTGAGTGATGTTTTTGTAGAGTAGTTTTATAGCCCCCACGTCTAGTGCTGCGAGACTTAGGCGGACCTCAAAGGGGTTGAAGTATAATTTTCATGGAGCTTTTAAAGTTATTGGTGCATTTCACGTTTTAGGTTTAACGTGTAAAGTCTGATTGCATAGTTTTTATATGCAGCTATATATGTCAATGTGTTATAGCTGTGTGCCTGAAGTCTAAAAGCAAAGACCACAATAAGATGTATTTATATCCATCTAGTATGATTCTATTCCAGGTGTGTAAGCTGATTTTTATAGTGTGTGTGTGTGTGTGTGAGACGAGGGGTTCTAGTGTGTGTAGGTAAATTCACTTTCAATTCATTCAGTTCAAAATGTGATTGATACTGCAGTTCATATAATAATGATAGAGCCCTAAAGGTCCCTTTATTGTAGGGATTAAACATTTCCTTGATTTATATACATATATGATCAAAGATGTCTAATGAAAATATTGTTAAAATTTGAAATGGTTTGAGTGTTTAAATTTTAAAGTTATTGCATTTTTAAAAAATCCAATATTTTTTTTACAGGCAGTTTCAGACTAACTCCAATAAATGCATCACAACTCCACTTGGAATTGATTGGCTCCCCTCACTAAAGAATTACTAAAATCCTTCCAGTCAGGCTAGTTTGCAGCATTTGAACTGAAATACCCAGTGGAACGCCTCAGCAGGTTTACCTCATTTAAATTAGATGAGATAGTGTTGTCGGCCAGGCGGGGTCCTGTGAGGGCTTAGTTAAATAGAATACATTTAAAGATTAATTCAATTCAACTTTTAACTAAACTGTATTTATTTGCAAAACATCATGAAGAACATAATTCTCATCCCAAAATCATGAAAAATTTATATGTGACCTTTAATTTTTTCATAGATAAAGAAATCATGTTTTATAGAAAGGACATAAAAACTTTTTCATGGCCAAATATTTCCACTATTTCCACCTGACTTGAGAATTCACTTGACCGCTACATTTGTGCCAGCATGCACCATGGTGCATGTTTCAGGTGTCCACTGTAGTCTGACTGTCTATGTGTGTGTGTGTGTGTGTGTGTGTGCGCGTGCGTGTGTGTTCTAGGTGTCGGCATGGGGAGGCTACGTGTTCATCATCAACCTGATTCCTCTGCATGTGTTTGTGCTGCTACTGATGCAACGCTACAGCAGAAGAGTCTACATCGGTAAGACACACACACACACACACACACACACACACACACACACACACAAGCATTTAACCCAGAGAATAACCTCAATTGCCTGACTTGTTGCTGCGGACTCCCACACATGGCTGACATTGAAGTAAATGAGCCTGTCTCTGGTATCAGAATCAGAGTAGAAACCCGACGGTACGAGATAAACCACTACTCCTGCCCGGTCTCCTCCCAACATTATTACCCAGGCGTTTCACCCTGAAACGACCCCAGACGCCCAGTCATGCCTGTGTTCATCTATCGGCGCGGCACACGCAACCTTAGGCTTTCCATCATCGGCGGTGCAGACACCCAGACACCCACACACCACTTAACAGTAAATGCAGCCACCTGCTACCTGATCCTCTCATTTTTGTGTGAATACCAGAAGCGGAGCGCCGGTGAAGAGGATAGGCTTGTTATTTTCGCAGAACATCCCAGTTCCGCTGAACACGCGGCAGCTCCGGCGCATCATCCCTTGGCGGAGGGAACGCGAGGGAGCTCGATCCTTCAGACGCTCCACCAGAACACATCGTCACATTGTCAGTTTGGCCGTGGGCAGGCACTCCTGTTGAGGTCAAGATAAATGATACTGCGTCAAGCATCATTTACACCTGATTATATGTTGTACTCACCATGACTAAAAACCATAGTCTTTGAATGCCTTGAAAATAAATTGCATCCTCTTCACAGCGAGGGAGCTTTGATCCAACTCTGCTCCATCTCCAAGCAGTACTTCTCCAGCAATGAAATTGTACTTTGTGACACGGGTATGAGCAGAAATATGTGTCACTAGAAACTGAAATTGAATTACTTATATTTGAATTTGAATTTGATGCCGTTCAGCTCGGAGTATCACGTCCAGAGAACTGAAGGGATCTGGAATTTTCGGGCCAAAAACGTGAAAAGGAGTTCTGTGAATCTGCACTCGATTGCTCTTCCTCAACGACCAGGATGTGTGTCTCAGTAAACTGAAACTGAATTGCAAGAACTGAATTTGAATTACAAGAACTGAATTTGAATTGTGAGAACTAAATACAGTTTCAGAGCAAATTAATTCAATTTCATAATATTACATTCAGTTTCAAGTTTATTGGAATTCAGTTTCAAGCTAATAAATTCAATTTCAAATTATGCTATTCAGATTCAGTTTTTCAATGCAATTATTCAAGTTAAACAACACAAATTCAAATTATGTGATTCAAATTCAGTTTTTTAATGCAATTATTCAAGTTGAGCAATTCAAATATAAATAATTCAATTTCAGTTTCTAGTGACACATATTTCTGCCCAAACACGGGGCTGTTAGTTGAAGTGGAAAATTTCCCTCCGCCTTCATCGTTCTTCAAGGATATTTACGGCCCGAGCATCAGCCAGCAACCTCACGGACCTTTTGGTAGCAAATGAGAGATGGAGCGCTACATTTGTAGACATTTTCAGTTGACAGAAAAGGCATTAGTTCTTTAAGTGGTTCCTACATTGCTCGCTCTCTCTCCTCAGCTACAATCTTGCAGCTCTTCTTTTCAGAGCCAGATGTCTCTCAGTCACTCTGTAGGAAAACACAAAAGGGGAAAGAAAAAAAAAAAATCAGTGTTTAATAAAATGCCTTGCAGTCTGTGTTCCCTCACAATTCATCTCTCTCTGTCTTGAGTCAATAGCAGATGTGTGAGAGGGAGATCGCTGAGGGCAGTCACAGCTACTTCAAAAACGAGGCACACTCTTCAGGAAGAGTATGAAATCTTAATTAAGTCGGTGCGTCTGCGAATCGGCTCCCCCCAGCCACAAAGGTGGGAGTTGTACTGTTTCAGCACCGCGGTCTCACTCCGGGCCCCCACCGCGCCGTTCCGCGCCAGCTCCCATTTTCTCAGTAAATGACTTTAGATTAGGTGTTTTGTATTTACTCCCTCTGAAGTGCGACAGTGAAAATCAATAGGCTTTAAATACCTCTGTGGTGATGGTTTCCCTCAGCAGGACCCAAACTGGAATGGTGGCAGAGAATGGAAGGTAGAGTTCAATAGTTTATTTTGATTGTTTGGTTTCTTATCTCGTTTGCTCTTCTCTTTGTCTCTCTCTTTCCCTTTCCATCTCTTTCTCTCTCTCTCTCCTGTCCCCTACCTCCCTCCGTCTCTCCTCTCTTCACAGCTTACAGCACTTTCTACATCGTGGGCCTTGTACTGTCAATGCAGATCCCTTTCGTGGGCTTCCAGCCAATCAGGACCAGCGAACACATGGCAGCGGCAGGTAGGTCCCGCCCCCTCTGCCTCCTGAGTGGCACCATGCTGTAACTGACCCTGCTATCGGATATTTCTGAAAAACAAGTCCTTCCTACTTGGAAGTTTCACATGAATGCCATTCACAGTCAGATGATGAAATTGGAAATAATGAGAACATTTTGTGACCCGAGTTTCCGGCTTATGACGCAATGATAACTTAAACTTCTCAACATGGTGGAAAAATCAAGTTTTGTGTCAGTTAACTACTAAAATCTACTTTCTACTACTCTAAAATCTACTTTCACAATAACATGAGCACATTTTTGTTTGCCTGGAGCACCGACAAACAGTAATTTACTACTTAATGCAGAATTTGTCACTGCTAGAACACTGACCTTTGTTAACTTGCATACCTTGAATTACTTTTATATTTTTTACCTTTTAGGCATTTAGCCAACGCTTTTATCTAGAGCAACTTACAGTGATTGAGCAGTTCTGGGTTCAGTGTCTTACACAAGGACAGTTTGACAGGATTCATTGGCTCTTGCAGGGATTGAACGCACAAACTTTCAGTTACGTGTCGATGTCTCTAACCACTTGGCCACTCTGCCTCGGCATGATGTAGGCGCAGGTTAATGAGGTCATTAACAGGCGACCTCCACGTCCTGACTCTCTAATCTGTAATCACTACCAACAAAACTATGACAGAACACAGGGGAAAACAATCCAGGCTGCACTGCTGTAGTTCACGTGTTAAAAGTACGACTTCACATAAACCATTTGGTGCATGCGGTTATCCAATGGGGGTACACAGGACCTTCTTGGAATAAGTTTACAAAATTAAAATCACAAGACACCCATATGGGTTTAGCACTTTAAGTACTTTTCATTTAGGCTTGTGGGTAGTTAATAAAAGCTTGTTCAGTTTCGCCTCTCAAGACCGGGCCCATCTGCTCCCCGACAGCACGGATGGGTGCGTATGTATGTGCATGTTTCTTGTGTTCATTTACATCCAGACTGCGAGAGGACCGTTGTTGGCAGCGTTAGGTAGTTAGACGGCACCTTTTGGAGAATCCTCTTAACACTGCAGCAGGCGTGCAGTGAAGTGCGCCTGTTTTCCTGGGTGTCGAGAACACAGACGGCATGACGAGAAGCTTTGAGGAATATACCGAAGCCGTCACCACCAGAAACCGTCTCCGCCTGTCTCTCTTTCTCGCTCTCTCTCACTCTCAAAGGGCGAGTGTGTTTTTTGTCGCCAGAGTAGCAGCTGCTCAGAACATCTGGCTTTGGCGTTCAGGGAGCACAGCGGGAGACAGGAAGAGAGTGACAGAGCCGCAGACCTCTGGGTATCGTGGAGATGTCAGCCCCTGAGGCGGGCAAGCAGGGTGGCATGGAGTGACAAGCGTGTTAGCACCATGGCGGCTCTCCAGGAGACGGGCAGGGCTTTAACCTTGGAAATGGTTGAGACCCGCCGTGGGCGGTGGCAGGCTGGCGGAGGATTCGGGCGATTTCACACAAAGTTTGTCAAGGAAGTGAGGTGACGAAAGGGATGGGAGGGAAACCAAGCCTCTCTTCAATTATCATTAAAATTCACCAGGCGTGGAAGGAGAGAGACAGTGAGGAAAAGGGGGTTGAGAAAGAGAAGAGAGCAAGTGAAAGAGTTTGAGGGAAGGTGGCAAGAAAGAGAGAGAAGGAAGTAGAGACAAAGCAAGAGAAAGGGAGGCTTGTTTACACAAATCTGTCTCATGCATTCAGAATATGTTGTCCCGTAGTATTTGTCATTCACATCTGCATGTACAGCCGAAGGGGCTATCGTGCGCCGCTTCATCAAAAATTTCCTCTGCTTCTTAGCGGCTAAACCTGCTTTATACCCTGCAGGAGGCAGAATGAATCAGGGCTTTTCTCAAATATTCTGTGTGAGTTCCCTTTGTGTGCTCGCTCATTCTTTTGTGTGTGTGTGTGTGTCTTTCCCCAGGTGTGTTTGCACTTCTCCAGGCCTACGCCTTCCTGCAGTACCTGAAGGACAGACTGACCAAGCAGGAGTTCCAGACCCTCTTCTTCCTGGGAGTGTCTCTTGCCGCCGGCGTGGTCTTCCTCACCGTTATCTATCTCACGTACACAGGTCCGTACGCTCACTCGCACAGTTATAACGCACCTCTGGGTAGTCTGAAAATATGTGAAAAATTAATTTCATTACTTCCAGGTCTGGCAAAGTTTGGGATTTGCACAAACAGTCTGAAAAAATATTGAAGAGTTTAGTCCTGATGCACATATGACTTTTCATAATTTGTATTAATTGTAGATCCACTGTCATGTCATGTATTGTTATGTTATTTGTCCTTCTCAGCAATAATCTTCAGTTGTAGATTGACTTGGTTTGGTTAACGGTGAGATTACTCATTCGCCATCAGAATACATTATATTGAAAACAAGCTAAAATCTAGTCAACCAAGAAATTAATATCTGGAAAAAAAATATGGATTTCTTAAATGGAAAAGGTGTTACAGTCCTGTACTCAATAATGATCTACTGTATGTCTCAGATAGAGTATGTTTAAAATGTACAGAATGATCCAGATAATACATCTCCATTAAGATCTTATTATAGATTAACTCCCTGTATACATTATGTTCTCATGACTATCCATGCCTTTATACATGAAGAAACAACATTGAGAATATTACCATGGAAACTGAGCTCACTGTGAGATGCACACAGGGCCTCAGCAGCTGTATTATATCGGCATATCCCAGGTATCTTATTTAGGTTATTTAGGAGTTGAGATAAGAGCTCATCTAGGCTGTCGGAGACGGGATCCAATTTTACCTGTACAAACACAAAAAGTCATATTTTTGTCTCCCAAATACAGTCAGGATATCTGTGTGCATGTAAACACACTCATGAAAAGGGAAACTACTCTTCCTTAGTTTTATTTTTGTTGTGCCTGACTTGCATGTGCAAATGCCTCAGAAATGAAGGTCTTTCACTGTAATAAATAAATAATAATAAAATATGATGAAAATTAAATTAAAGTCAAGGCAAATGCGTAAGATGCTGTGATGTAGTAAAGTTGATGAAATTGAGCTTCCTAACGAGGCTGTCAGGTCATCTTCCCAAAATAATGTGTGAAAGTTTTAGCTGCTGTCAACAAAAACAATTTAAACTATATTCAGCATCTCCCTGCAATTTGTCCTAGTTCATTTTTTGAGTAGCAGTGTTGAGCTCGCTCATCTTATCACCTAATAAGAGTTTTATATGATTTTATTACCTCCGCTAACGAAGTAGGAAGGAAGTTATGTTTTCCCCTGTCTGTTTGATATGTATATAGATGTGTAAGATAGAAGTTACAGCAGATGTGGCTGGAATATGGTGGACAGAGAGTTTTTGGCCATTTCAGATGATGCCAAAACTATTATGCTGCATTCATGTGTTAGTGGGATAGTCCGACATCCAGAACTCCCAAGTCAGCATTTCATTCACTTGCTACGCAGTCAGAAAATCAAACCCAGAAGACAAAAGATGAACAAACATAAACCGAGTTCTGCTGCTTTGCAAGTTGGAGAACTGTTCAGTGTTGGTGGAGGTTTGCGCTCTATCAAGTGCCTCCTAGTTACATCTGTGAACTTTGATATGTTATTTTTGACTCAGACTTGGTTGAAGCCTGGTGAGCATAGCCAGCTGGATGAACTTTGTCCCTGTGAATATTTTTTTTTTCCCCCCTTCTTCTTTTCAGCTCCCCTAGGGCTAGTGGCCTTAGTGGAGCCAGACGAGTTTCCAAAGTCTTTTCAGAACAGAGTGAAAGAAAGACTGGGGCCGAGTCTATTGATCAGCTAAATCAGTGTCATCCTTTAAATCACTTCTCAAACTCCCTTCTTCTCACTTTTGTTGGGTTTTTTATTGCCTTTTTTAAGTGCTTTGTAATTTCTGTTTAGAAAACTGCTTAAATTGTTCATGATGATTATTATTAAACAGGTTTGTCATAATGTGCTTAGAGTGCAACAAAGGATATAATACAGGTAGAATTGAGTGCAGACACATCACAAAATTTAACACATGAGAAAGCCAGAGCTTTTTTATACGTGTGTGTGTGTGTGTGTGTGTGTGTGTGTGTGTGTGTGTGTGTGTGTGTGTGTGTGTGTGTGTGTGTGTGTGTGTGTGTGTGTGTGTGTGTGTGTGTGTGTGTGTGTGTGTGTGTGTGTGTGTGTGTGTGTGTGTGTGTGTGTGTGTGTGTGGCTATGGGAGCATCCAGGCAACAGTTCAGAGCTGAAATGTATTGAAATTCCAGATCAAAGCTTAGCCAAAATGAGACATTTGCATGCACACATAAAATGCCCTGCGTGGTCTAATTTGCAGTTTAAATGCTTTCAGTTACATTAATAAACAAGTCAATTCCAGTAATTAAGCGCCATCAATAGAATATATTTTCAGCATTGACACATTCTCCTGCTGAGAGTTTATTCATGGTTTGGAGCCGTGGATGCAGAAGGTTCTGCTTTACTCAGCTGAGTCCCTTTAATAGACCTGCTTGGTTAATAGCTTGGTATTATACTTTAGGTCTACACATGAACGCTCTCAAATAGCATTAGATCTGAATTACCATGTTGTATTAATGTAGTATATTTCAGTTTTGTTCTACACAGTGAATCGGCGGACTGAACTCTAGATTGGGTTGTCCTCGGGCAAGCTCTGTTCTACATTATTTCCAGGCCTATAGCTCAGTTAGTATTTGCCAAATTCTGTGCGTGTTTTTTTTTTGTTTTTTTTTAACCTGCATGAAGTAACAGATGGCCAGGATTTGCCACAAAGGACAGGACAACGAATGCCATAAAATTTAGGCAAATACAGGGAGGTATTTTAAAGTAATTTTAGTGTACTTTGCTGTGATTGTGACTTATCTCGTCCGCACCCATCTGGTACTCAAAGAAGGTTAAAACAAACTAAAAACATTATTTGCAGTTTGATCCAGGTCTGATAATATTTTTACACACACACACACACACACACACACACGCAGTAGATCCCTACAGACGCTCCTCACAGTCTGAGGCTCTAATAGTATTTAAAGCCAAGCAAAAAGGCAGACAGAGCTCCCTGTTCTCTCTGTCTGTGTTTCTGTATTGATTGTGTTTGTGTTTGTTTTGTAGGCTACATCGCTCCGTGGAGTGGCCGGTTCTACTCGCTCTGGGACACCGGGTAAGCCCTGCTGACCTTCACACTCTCGCCATCGATGGAACACTTGTTAAATCGAGTGTGTGTGTTTTTCTAAGAGGGCTGCAAAACCCCCCTGCACCGTCCCAAAGGGGGGAAACGGGACAGGATAGGACGTCTTAATTCCAAATAGCACCGGGCACCCTGTGCTCTCCAAGCGCGCCGCAGCGTGTCTGATTTTTCAGCAATAAGACCCGATCAATTCTCCCCCCCCGTTTGCTGACTGAAGCAGTTTTGGATGGTCTTTTTTCTCCCCTTAAGAGGCTGTTACTCTTTCCTTAATGTGCTGTGTGTTTTCCCTTTCCCAGCTGTAATCACAACACACTTTAAAGAGAAATATTTAGGATAACACAGAAACTGGTGCGCAACAACCCACCATAGTGAATAAACAAGGCTCAAACAGATGAGAAAATAAAAGCAAAAGAAGAACATTACTCATCTCTTGCGTTAGATTTGTTCATATTTTTCCATGGGGATGCCGGAGAGGTCAATTATCCCACTTTTTTTTTTCTTCCCAAAATTTTTGCAGTTAATTAGGAGGTTGCATTTTCTAATTTGTCTTAACATGCCTTACGCTCTCATCCCAACATAAATCACATCCTTTCTCTTTTCCTCTTTCCCTCTCTCTCTTTCCCTCTCTCTCTCTCTCTCTCTCCCCCTCCCTCTATAGCTATGCTAAGATCCACATCCCCATCATAGCGTCGGTGTCGGAGCACCAGCCCACCACATGGGTCTCCTTCTTCTTCGACCTCCACATCCTGGTCTGCACCTTCCCAGCGGGCCTCTGGTTCTGCATCAAGAATATCAATGACGAGCGAGTGTTCGGTATGAACATTTTATTGAAATTCAGAACACCATGTTTTTTTTTGAGCATAAGATTCAAAATTTCTGCATCACCGCAGCATTCATTAATTCTGTCCATCACTTTAATCAGGGCACTAACTATTGTCTTGTGGTTACTGTGAAAATGTAGATTATATTTTCTATATTTCTGAATAACATTAAGGATGAGACGATATATTGAAATTCAGTAACATGACAATACGTAACGTGGGGCAGAAAAATTAATCACAATATTAATCACGATATTAACTACATTTTTTTCCTCTGTAGTACAAATGCGGCGACTTGCCCATCACAGTTTCACAAGCTCTCCATCCAAATTATATTATTTGCAAAATATTTTAAAATGATGTTTACATTCTAGCAAGCCAATGCCATCAATAGAAAGATTTGTGGCTCAGAAATAAACATAATTCTCTTTGTTGTCATTCAACTTTGTTGGCATTGAATCGTATAGTGAGATAAGCATATCGTCCCATACATAAATAACATACATACTATGAACATAACTGTGATTATCATGCATGATTTGTGTTAAAATACTATATCAAAAGTCATATGAAACATGCCCAGAGACGGTGTAATGATTCAGAAACCGTGCCTCTGAAACCGAAAGAATGTCCGCTGGTCTGGGATCCGTTCCCACAAGTCTGGTCTCTCCTGCGTCTCCCCTGGTATATTCTCTCTCAGCTTTCCTTCCATCTCAGTAAAGAAAAAAACACTAAGGGGACTTGACTTCTCAGTCCATTAATAATAAAAAAAACTTTTATATGAACAGAGCAAGACGGCCTAGATCAAGGGCAGAGAACTTTTGGCCGCCACAACCCCAGTCCTTCAGCAGTCTGTTTTGTTCTCCCTTGGACTTAATCAGCCTATTAATGCTATTGATTAGCCACGCACCTGTTGAGTCAGGTCGGCAGTGTTCAAGGGCGAAAAGTAGCCAGCACTCTAGAGTTGTGCAGTTGTGATTACTTAAACGACTCAATCTCTCTTTTTCATGTCTCTCTATCTCCTCCTCTCGCTCTCTGCTCCCTTTCTTTTTTCTCTTTCTACCGCCCCTCCCCTTCTCTTTCACATTCACTCCACCTCTCTCCTTCTCTGACCTCTCCTTCCTTTCCCCCCTCTCTCTCTCTCTCACCCCCCACCCCCCCCCCACCCCCACCCCTCCTCTCTCTACTGCCCTCCAGTGGCGCTGTACGCCATCAGCGCGGTCTACTTTGCCGGCGTGATGGTGCGTCTGATGCTGACTCTGACCCCGGTGGTGTGCATGCTGTCGGCCGTGGCGTTCTCCAGCGTCTTCGAGCACTACCTGGGAGACGACATGAAGAGGGAGAACCCGCCCGCCGAGGACAGCAGCGACGAGGACGACAAGAGGAACTCCGGGAATCTCTACGACAAGGTCAAGAGAGGGCGAAATGATGAATATGACAAAATGAACCTCAGACTTGCACATCGACCGTTCTGCTAGAATAATGTAATAATAATGTGAGCCAGTATTGATCTCAGGAAGGAAATTCTCTTTTCGCTCGCTCTCCATCCACAGAGAGGTCAGTGTGCAGGGTCAGATACAGAACAAGCACAGGTGCTTGAACCCGGTCGTCCGGTCGAAGAGCGGTCTTGCTACTCATTTGTATTGGTGACACCAGAATTGTGACTTTGATACCAGTGCCAAGTTGAATATCTTAAAAATGTGATACTATGAAATTACCACGCTTCCATGGAAAACAAGAAAAGCCATCCAACAATGATACAGAACAACGGTCACTGAGATGCTTTAGTTTTTGATGTCAGTTGGGTGTCCACTGGGATCCAGTTCAAGATGTGGTGGACTATCAACAGCTGACTGTACTGAACTGACTGCTGCAGTCCGCTGTCGAGAGCCAGACTGCGGCTCAGTCTATTCCAGTCCTCTTTCTTCTTGTAGCTATATCATTCATTTGTGCCATCTGTGCCGTTGAAATTGGAATTTCAGCTTGCATAACACATTTGGTGAAAGTGTCAAACGTTTATAAAGTTGAATGTTGAACTCAGTCTCTCACAATGACGTTGAAGTAGTATTGTAGTTTTGGTTTTTGTGACAATTCTGCCACTCATTACACCACTTTGCTGCCCTACACTGGCAGAGAAAATGCAGTGATGCAGAAATCCCCAGTTTCTTGGCTATGCTTGAAGGTTGAAATACATGCTGCCTAAGTATTTTAATCAAACTGCAAATTCAACTGTTAGCATGCCAGTGTGCCAAGCATTGCATTCTCCCGTACGGCCTTTGTTCCTGAGGGTTTTAATATATGCTACACAGTCTGTTGTTGGCCATTCGCATGACATATTTTGGTATACCCCGTCTTCCTTCAGACACACATTCAGCTCTCTTACAAACATATATATAGTATTTTTATCAAGGGAGTAGTCAGAGCCCAAGGTCGCCCACCCAGTCATGTCCATGGAGAAGCTTGGGGTTAAGTGCCTTGCTCAAGGATCTTTTTCTTTGACTTAATAGGTGATGGTTAGAGGTCAGAGTCGGACCAAGAGAAAAGGTTTGGAGCGTCAGAAATCAATTCCTATTAACATCTCACTTGTTGGCAGAGATCAAACGTTATTTCTTCTCTTTACTCTCCGTTAGCCGGGGATTGAGGGGTCAGAACTAGTAATTGGAAGTGATGGAGAAGAATCATGTTCCCATTGTGCAGATCTGTTCGGTACCAGAGTTCTCCTAACCTTTCATAAGGCGCTGCTGCTCATCTAAAATAATATTAACTCATCACTTTATCTCAGAATCCTGAGATAAAGGATGCTCTAGGACACTTTGCTCATTTACTTCATTCAATAATTCATTCAGCTCAATAATTCATCCGTGTGGAATGCTACAGGCTTTGCTGTCCGTCATAATAGTGTTTGTCTCCCCCTGCAGGCCGGCAAGGTACGCAAACACGTGTCGGAGCAGGAGAAAGCAGAGGAGGGTTTGGGTCCGAACATCAAGTCTATAGTCACCATGCTGATGTTGATGCTGCTCATGATGTTTGCCGTCCACTGCACCTGGGTCACCAGCAACGCTTACTCCAGTCCCAGTGTGGTGCTGGCCTCATACAACCATGACGGGTAAGAAGACTCGTACACACACACACACGCACACGCACACAATCCATTTAATCACAAGGAGTTAAGCAAGGTCCAACTCCCTTGTTACAATTTATAATGCAGTAGGCTGGATGGCTCCATCTTGCATGTAAATTAGCGCATATGTGCATGCACAAGCCTATAAGCTTTAATATGATTGCTTAACTTATTGTTTTCTGGGTCACAAAAAACATCTCTGGATTTATAAAAAGCTATTCTCTCTGTGAGATTTTTTTTACAGACATAATTATTCTCTTTAACTATTAGAGAGGAAACATTGAAGGCCAAGACTAAATGGTAGATGCAAGTACTCATACATATATTAATGAAACAACGGCAGCTCCCAGACAATGCTTTAGCCATGCTACTTGCAGCAGCATAGCTGTCATTCTCTTGTTTTCTCTTGCACACACAAACACGCACACACAAACACACACACACACACACACACACACACACACACACATGCATGCACACACGCACAGACCTGCATGATTACCGTACTTACAGTTAATTGGTTGCCCGGCTTGATGTGTGCTGCTGTTCCTCAAGGTAAATTCTGGACATAAATGTTCATTCAAAATGTGAGATCGTTTTTACCCTCAATATATTATGCATGAGTGCTCTATTTTCAGCTGTTGTTGCCATCCTAATTCAAAGTCTTAATTGAAATATTAATAGCCTCAGCAGCCATATGCCTGCCATTCCCGTTACCTGTCAACCTTGTTTCTCCTCACAGGACACGGAACATCCTGGATGACTTCAGGGAGGCCTACTATTGGCTGAGACAGAACACAGACGAGCATGCGCGGGTCATGTCATGGTGGGACTACGGCTACCAAATAGCGGGAATGGCCAACAGGACGACGCTAGTAGACAACAACACATGGAACAACAGTCATATAGCACTGGTGAGTTCTCCATCTGTTTCTCCTTCTGTCTCTCTGTCTGCTCTTTTTTTTTTGCTCTGTTCCTGTCTTACTCTCTCCTGGATGTATGCATGCACATAGAAACACACATGTGGTATCATCAGGCAGTCAGTGGATGGTTAGCAACCTCTTCGATGTCTTAAATTTTTTATGTAATTGCCATATTGTATGAAAATGCTCCTCCCAACAAACCAGATAATCTCATTTGTTTTAACTCTTCCCATTGAATTCACACTGCTGGGGTTTCAGTTAATTGCTGTCAGACTCTTTGGGTTTGATTTTCTTTTTTCTTCCCCACTGAGCTGCCAAACGTAGAGGAATGTTTTGTCTTTTTGCTAAGTCTTTTATTATACGTTATACCGCTCTTCTCTTTTTCTTTCTGTCTACCTGCTACGCGTCTCTCTATTCAGCATCTGTCAAGGGAAATGTAATTACAGAGAATGCATGATGGATCCCTGTTAAATAATTGCTGGTTTTTGCCACTTCTTGTCTGTGGTTGCCCACGTTTTGAAGTACCATGTGATGCAAAACAAAGCTGCATGGTAGGCAAGATGGTTACTGCAGGAAGCCCCTATTAAATTACGACTTGTCATGTCATCTCTCGCTGCCTTTCCTAGGTGGGCAAAGCCATGTCGTCCAATGAGAGTGCAGCCTACAAAATCATGAGGTCGCTGGACGTGGACTACGTGCTGATCATCTTCGGAGGGGTGATCGGCTACTCGGGCGACGACATCAACAAGTTCCTGTGGATGGTGAGGATAGCGGAGGGAGAGCACCCCAAGGACATCAGGGTGAGTGTGTGACGCCGCCGCCGTCTGCCTGTCTTTGAAGCCATTCTCTCTGAAATCAAGCCAAGCACACCGATGCTTTCCCGACTGTCAAGGACTCTCGGCTGCTCTATAATCCTTTTGTCCTTAGCTCAGGTAAACAACGCAGATCGAGATGAATCTGGAATTCATCGGCAAGCCCATATCCTCCCCCTGAACAGTGTTTTTATGACACTTTGGAAGCATCAGGCCATGAGAAAGGTGTTTGAATAGGAGGAAACCCAAAGATACCAATTAAATTTATGGTTGCGGCCACAGACTTGGCACAAACAGACTCTTCACTAGATGAATGTCAATACATAGACTCCCAGGCACCGTTTTTCAACACTTTCCATTAGGATCAGTCTCGGTGAGTCCTTGGTGGCGCTTTAAATGTTTTTAATTTCTACTTCCTCACTGTACCTCCTTTTTCTTTCCTTTCTTGTGTCCTTCAGGAGAGCGACTACTTCACCCCTCAGGGAGAGTTCAGAGTGGACAAGGCTGGCTCACCCACGCTGCTCAACTGTCTCATGTACAAGATGTCTTACTATCGATTCGGCGAAATGCAGGTGAGGGAAGCGGTCATCACTAAAGATGGCAAACGGTTTTCCCTTTCTGGCCAAACAACGTAGCCAAAAAAAACCCATGTCTAGGACTTTTATTGATCTTTTTTTCCATCTCTAATTAAGGTCAGATTTAGCCTGAAACTCCACTGACTTTGAGGAAAAGTTTAAAGAAAGGGGTTGGTTCCTAATCAACTGTGCAGGTGAAAATAATGAGCTCCAGCTATGCCGCTTGATCAGAAAGTAACAAGCAGCTGCCACCACCAAAGATGTAAAACTTCCCGCCGCTGTATCTTACACAGCTTGCAGCTTTACCAGAGAATAACAAGCAGCTGCCACCACCAAAGGTGTAAGACTTCCTGCTACTGTATCTTACTGTAAAGCTGAAGGAGCTGGCTGACTGACAGGCAGAAGAGGATTTAAGGAGGTGCCTTAGGGAGCTCCTGAGGGACAGATGGAGCGGGGAGGAAGGGGAAGGATAGAGGAGGAATATGAAGGATTGGCGGAAGCTCTGAGATGTGCCAAGGCTAGTTCTGGCAGGTAGCGGAGGAGAGATGAGAGGGAGAGGGGTTGCCAGGTGCTTATATCCATGCTGTAAATGCCGCCCGGCCAACAGCTCAGTGGAGACGGGCGAATCAATGGAGCCGATTCAGTTGCCACCAGCCATAGACAGCCAGCCAGTGCTCTGTGTCGGGCTAAAGAGATGGAGAGACTGAGGCAGAGGAGAGAGAGAGAGGGAGAGAGAGAGAAAGACGGGGGCACAGACAGATTGGGTCTGTGGAAACAGGATGTGACAAGGGCAAAAACAGAAGCTTGGAGGACATCATGAAAAAGACAATGAGCAGGACGGGGTGAACCATAGTGCAAGACAGTTGAGAATGCAGTTTGTAGCGCTGAGCAAATGGAGCGGAGATTAAAGGATAATACTGACAGTGCATAATACAGTAAAGGATAGCGAATAGAATAGAGTTACTCCATGGATTTGATATCTGAGTGTCTGAGTGTCCTCTAAAAACTACCGCTTTATTTCTGTTTCTTAGCATGTAAGTGGAAAGCTGTACGGTGCTACTAACTACGTGTTAAGAAAGAAATATGTCTATAGCAGAATAGTCGAACACTATATTGTTGCTCAGTAGACTGAAGGCATAGAGGAGATGCCAAGATAGATAGAGAAAAATTGGTACACAAAGGAATGGAGCAGAGGGAAGATGGATTTTTTTTGTGACAAGGGCAAATCAAATGCTGGAAGGACACAGTAACAGTAAAAGAGTCTGGAGGAGGAGGAGCGGGGGGAATCAAAGTGCAAGGGGATTGAGAGCAGAATAATGGGAAATGGAGACAGTAAGTGTGGCCCGTACCGACGGTGTATAATGCGATACTGTCATGAAAGAGCAGACGATGTACTGTAATCAGTGCTCCGAGGATATTCACCATGAGCATGCTCTGTCACAGTTGTGTTCGCAGTCTCACCTGTGTGTCCTTGTCTCTCTCTGTTATGTTCTTCAGCTAAGTGAAGACTGCTGTGGGCTAGAGTAAATCAATAAATGATTTTAGTTGCGTCTTCCTCAGTCACATTGTGCGAAAAGAAGAATTTCTCCTCCTGTCCTTCGGTTTTCCTTGAAAAAAATAAAAAAAGTTAAATAAAAAGCCTTTTAACCGAGAGGCACAGCTAGCTGCAAGCAAACAAGTCAGATGTCAAGGTGCTTCTTCAGTCTTCGGTGTGTTTGTCCTTTCAGCAAAAAAGGAAAAATATCCGCAGACTGAATTTAACGCTCCCAGCAAGTTTATTGCAGCATTTTGACCGACAAGGTCTTCGTCAGGGAAATCTCTTAAATTTAAATAACTTTAATTCAGTGTGCGAATATTCTTCCGTTTTTTGCTGTGAGTTTTGATTTTATCCTACACCTGAGCCCGATTTGGGTTGGGTGTGCACACTCTACTTCTACTTCATGTTTACCATATTACCCATCTCCCAGCTGGACTTCCGGACGCCACCTGGCTTCGACCGGACGCGCAACGCCGAGATCGGCAACAAGGATATAAAGTTCAAGCACCTGGAGGAGGCGTTCACCTCAGAACACTGGCTGGTCAGGATCTACAAGGTCAAGAAGCTGGACAACAGAGAGCCGCTGGACCACAAGCTCCGCAGTATAGTGTCCAAGCAGAAGTACACCTCCAAAAAGGTAACAGGACGGGTTCTGTTGTGTTGTTCTTTTTAAATCGGTCAATGCATTGATGATTTATGTACCATAATAGATACTGTAAGAGTAGGGGATTTATGTAGGATATTTATATATATATTTTTTCTCCAATTTTTAGCCACCAAATGGAAATATTCATCAACATCTAACTTTATTTTCTACAGTTTAGAAATCCACCCTAATACAGAGATCACACAGAGCATCCTGATGGCTAAAGTGCAGGCCATTGACTCGCAACGTCATTGGTCGAAATCCGGCTCATGTCACACGTTTTTTGTCACTCTTCACTGAATACTGTCAAAACCATAGACCATTTTCTTCCAAAACACAGATGTTGCTTATGTTAAACCTAGGATCATGTAGTCCAATGAATATTTATAATGAGCAACTCTCTCCGTAAGCAAGAAACCAGAGAGCTTATGCTCAAATCTGTAATATTTTCAAAAGCAAAAACCTGAGATGCACTCCACTAAAATAAAATCTGACACTGAACTCTGAAAAAATACCTTTTTTAGTGGTATTCAAAAGCCAAATTCACATCAGTCACTCAGAGTGACACTTAACACTTGTACATGTGGGTGCTATCAAAATGTATTAGTGTGGTAAAAATCAGTTTATACAACTCAAGTCTGTTCTTTATTGAGTAGTATGTAATTAATCAAAGGTGAAAGTTGTATTATACCGAAAAAAAATTTCACACAACTCCCATAATCTTCTTCTCATATGTGATTGAATTTCACTGATTTCACACAACAGGACTTTGCATGGACTGTGGCCACACAGTGATCCATGCTGATATATTTCTACTTAAATCTTTTTATAATGGAAAGGCAACACATACTTAGCCGTTTTGTAATAAATCACATAGTTGTATAAGCAGTGCTTCTGTGTACAGTATGTATGCAATATGCTATCAGCTCTAGCAGCGGAGATCACATTCAAATAAACTGCTAATTAATTAGGTGTGTATGTAATTGCTACCAATATGCCATGATACTGTACATAATCTGTGCTGGTTGGCATGTATACAAGCACAGCTAAAACTTCTGAACCATTTATAAATGTTGGCTTTAAATTCAGCCTGCAGTCTTCCTCGTACATCTACAAAGTCTCCCATTCCCAGAGTAAAAAAGATTCAGGATCTGTCTCCTGATGTTATGATCAAGAGTCTTGGCTCTGCTGTTTCTAGCTTTGACAAAGTTTTTATGTTTGTTTGTTTTTATGATGACAAATCTGGACTGAGCAAGATCATAGGAATAACTTTCAAATTCTGTTTTCCGTGAATTCTTGTGTTTAATGGCCCAAAACTGTGATATGTAAGCCATATACAGTATATCTAAATATATATGTAAAATGAAAGCTATGCCAATTAAAGTTTGTATGTTGACTTTTTTTTTTTTAAACAGACAGCCAAGAGGAAGCGAGGACACATCAAGAACAAGCTCGCCCTGAAGAAAGGCAAGAAACTGAACAAAAAATAATACGGACGAACTCTACTAGAAAAATATACAGAAAAAAAAAATGCAAAGAAACCTCTTAACAACCAATGAAGAAGAACACAGCGGCCATTGTCTGGAATCTTGGCGCTTAGTCCCGAGCGCTTCTCCTCAGAGCGCCCCCGTGTGTCGGGGTGGTTGAAGTGTCACATCTGGCTCGCTCCAGAACCGTTGTCCGTTTTATCCTTGAGGACCTTTGTCTTGCTCATTTTTCTCCTGTTTTTTTTTTTGTTGTTGTTTGGTTGTTGTTTTTTTTTGTACTTGAATGTGCGGCAAGGCATAGGGGGGCTGCTCTACTGGGTTCAGCGTCCAATTAATTGATTTTTCGTGGTACATTAATTAACTGCTTGTCAGTCCGGGGGATCGGTTTGGGTGGGAGGCGGCGAGGGGTGACGTACGGGGAAAACAGAAACCGAGAGGAGACGGGGAGCGTTTGCACCAAAGACCCATCGACCTTGCTCCTTGGCACATGTAAACTCATTTGTGAGAGTGAGGGAAGGCCGGAGCGAAAGCCGAGGACTTGTTCCTGACGCGTGTACAGAGGACAGTATGCGGTATGGAGGAACGCCACTGTCTAGACACAGCCCATCTGTAATATTAACCTTTTTATCACCATCTCCCTGCTTTATGTCTGCCTGGCTCCCTGTCCTTCTTTTCAACAAATCCTTTAGAAAAACAAAAAATATGGCCTAATATGTAAATATGTTATGTAAAGAAAAATGTCTAAAAGGGTTATAATATATTGGATTATTGTGGTGATTTTTAAATATGCAGATGATTTTGTTTTTTGTTTTTTCTTTGTGTGAAATCTGTTTGTTTTTTTTTTTTGTTTTTTTTGTTTGACAGCAAATAGAACAGTGAATGCAATAATTCTCATATGGAGGGACTTGAGATTTTGTTGAAAGAATGAATGTGAATTTTTACAATGCTTTCCACCCCCCTCCACCTTTCATTAATTGCTTAGATTGTATATTCTGCTGCTAGGGTTTAAAAAAGAAAAAAAATGGAAGCAAGCAATTCTGTGTAAAAAGTAGTGATAATAAATTAGGCCTCCCTTCCTGCAGGGGGAGCTCTCTAGTTGGGTGAGCGAGCCTAGTGCCTCATTGCTGGTCATCATCACCACGTTAATTTTGTGACTTTCTGTCTTACGAGTACTTTGGCTTGACATGCGTTAACACTGCGAAGGTTTGGGGGGGGGGCTGTAGACCAGACTGAGGAAAAATTTGGAAACTGGAAATTTTCAAGATGGCTGCAAATGAACGGATTGGGGATCCTTGAAGTGGGGGGGGGCAATTTATGACACGGGCACTGTTATTGAAATTCCCAGAAGAAACGTACTGATTAGGGGTGCAGAGGCATATGAATGGGCAGACCAGCGGCCATCTTTGGTGTACTTTGGGTCAGCTGTATCCTGTGACCTTCTTCTTCTACGGGCACTGCACTGTTCTTCGCTGTTTGGGTTCTTCAGACACCCGTGTTAAAACACTAAAGGGTTTTCTGTATGTGCACGCTTTAGTGACTGTCTGTTTTTTTTGTTTTTTCATATAAGTGACACATCAAAAGACTAACAAATCTACTTTTTTATCACTCACACCTCTACCCGCTTCACAGAAAGTGACTTTTATTAGTATCACCTGTTTGATTTTGTTTTCGGAACACACTTTTTTTTTTTCCTGTTCAAGTTGCTTTGTTCTCTCTGCTTTGATCGTCTCTGAGACAGTCGGTGTGTGTGTCACCTTCTCAAGCTTCAGGCCCAGAATGCCATACTGTTATTTACAGTTACACACCGCATAAAACTTTATCAGTTTGATTTCTCATCTGTCAAGCAAGAAGACAAATAGTTCAGATTAAGCCTTAATGTGATATAGAGAGTGTACAGTTTGTTTGTCCTCTTATTACCTTTTTATTCTTTCATTTTGTGGACTTTTTTTATCGGGAATGGTGGAAATAGTTCCTTCCTCCTTCCTCTTCTAAGTTTGTTTATTTCTTAGTGGCTCGGTAGCGTCTTTCCTCTCTCTGTCCTCAACACCAGTGCGTTCATTTTGTTTTATGCAACCCCTGTCCCCGCTTGTCTCCTGCTCACCTTCAAAGTTTACATTTTTACATTGTTGTTCAGTTCGGTCATGTTTAAATATAGACAAAATTGAAAAAAAAAAAAATCTTGTGTAATCTTTGTGTAAGTTGTTGTTCTTGTGACTTTACAGAATGTTTTTATGAATGATCTAATTTTACACCAGAGCATGATTTTGTTAAGCTACTATAAGTGCACAAACACACACATACTTGCCATCATCCAGGGCAATGGATCTGAATTCACATGATTCCTATACAGGTCTGGAAAATAAATGGTAATTTTCAGGTCTTCAAAACTTGAGAAATTGCCCCAAAATTATTTTTTCCTACATGCCTGGCAACACATTTTATGTAGTTGTTGACCCACTGCCATTTCACATTTTGTGATATTTACTGTTCAGTTACAGTTTACATCATATTGATGTACAACAGGACAAAGTGTTGAATTTCAAGGAACTTTGTATTCAGTGTACAGTACTTGGTGTAACTCAGTCACACAGTTCTCCCTGTCATTTCTAGGTTCCTAGGTTAAGAAGAAATAACCACTTGATGGCAGCATTAGCCTCTGAATGAAGACACTTGCTCTCAGTCTGCTGCAGATTGTATAAACGGTCTAGTTGAGAATGAATGAACCCTCTGCAGAACCTGTTAAGACCGGAAAGGAAGCAGGCGTGGGACTGGATCGTCCCTGGTTCAAATCCCTAGCTGGGAAAAATTGTGTTGGGTATTGTGAATAAGTAAAGCTCTCCTTCAGCAACTAACAACTGAGGCGCCCATGAGCAAGGCACTTGAACCCTTATTTCTCCACAGGACTGTGGTTGTAAATGTGTGCAACTGAATGACTGTGGAGGAAAAAAGTACTGAGAAAGTGCATTCATGGTGATAGAGGTGAATAAAATCTAATAAATTGCATGTGTTGACACAGGCAGCATTCCCTCAACTCCTTAGGGAGGAAAAAAAAAAATCAAGCATGCTAAACAAACCGTCACAGGATTAAGTTTTTTAGAAAAGAGAGAGTCGATAATTGCCATGGCACATTTATTAGAACAAAATTCTGTTAAACCTTTTCCTCACTGCCTCCTTCAACCTATGGTATGACAAATGAGGTGTTGCATAGGTGTTCTACCTAAGGAGTGAATGAGGAGTATGGTTTATGATTCAGCACTTGGATACATTGCAGGACATTATATAACAGACATACATTCAGGACATCTTGGGCGGACACGTGTTATTAAAAACAAAAAAAGAGGGATGGGATCTATATTGATGGACAGACCTTCCCTAATCCACAGTCTCTGTCTCCTGGATATACTCTTGGATATAGAAAAGTGCTTGTTAGTTTCATATAAGGCCAGTGTCATAGAAAATAATGAAAAGTGGGTGACAGAGTGGGTTTGTAGTATAATATATCTCGTCACAGGTTAAAATTGGCATCTGACGTAAAATTGTCCGGTTGAAAATACCAACACTGCATTTAAAAGCTACAAGGTAAGTCAAGAAACAACTGAAAGAGCAAGCTGTGAGGAGTTAATATGAAATGTCCTTCCAGCATCACACAGCATTCTGGGTAGAAAGAATTGATTTCCAGGGCGTTGCTTTGTTCAAAAATGCCATTCGATCTGGAAATGGGCCACATATTTTTTCTGTACTGTTAAATATTGACTGTCAGAGAGAAACGGGATGGAGAGGTAAAATTTTGGCAACTGCACTGAATGATTAATATGCAGACTGTGAAAGTGTGTGTACCGTACTACAGCATGGGCGTATGACCCAGTATGTTCACTCTTACTATCCAATAGGCCGGCTACCTCATTTTGCAGCGATTTTTTAATTCTGGAAGCTTATCCTTTCATCTTCGTGGAGGAAAGCCTTCCAGTGTGAGAACAGGTTGAGTCCTCCTGTATGCGTCTTATCCATATTCATCACCAGGGGCGACCTATGGAGAGGTGTTAACATCAGGAGGCATGAGATGGGTGCAGCGGCTGCCTAATTACACCAATGCCATCCTAAGGGCACACACACACACACACACACACACACACACACACACACACACACACACACACACACACACACACATCCCCAGAAGGAAAATGGAAGACCCCTCCACACGCCACAGCACAGTGCACAAACCCCACGGGCTGTTTGCTGTGTGCAGAAATAACAGCTAATGGCTGTAATTACTGAATATGAGGGGTAATAATGGATAATTTTGAAAGCGTGGTAATGCAGAGGCGTTTCACTCAGTGGATGAAATAGAAATAGACGGGCGGAGGAGAGGAGAGCATGGTGAAATCAAAAGAAGCAACACAATAAGCTTGTGTAGTAGCATACAGTGTGAGATGAAACAAGTGCCGTGCTACTTCAATGTGCCCAGATACATTCGTAATGCGACCGAAACAGACAGGATCTCTGTTTCCTTAACATGGAATAGATTCTGACCAGCGTCACTCTACTGTTTAGTAGTTTGCTGTATTGTATAATAATGTATAACACATACTGTATGTGGTACAGTTGCTCTTTTTTATCCCTTGTTTGTTTTATCTCTTTCTTTTGAATCTATGTTTGCGCTTTATTTTCTGCACAGCACCTCGAGACAAACCCGTTTTTGTAAAAGCGCTTTATAAATAAACTCGACACATTTGTACCTGCAGTATTATCTGTCGCTTGGGACTCAGATTTAACGACTCCACCTAATATTTTGTTTCATTCTAATGCTGTGTGACAACTAAAGGCTTTGGAACCCCCAAAAAAAACAGACAATGTATGTGACAACACATACTGAGAATTGAAAGAAAAAAATGAAAACACCAGTGGCAAACTTCATTACTGTGCATGTGCAAAAAAGGCCTTGGCAAGGTGAAAAATAGAAATACTCTACCTTTAATAGTAATACTATTATATAAAAATGTATATTTGTCCCAAGAGCCCCGACCCCTTCTTGGTTATTACAGTGGAGATCCCTTTGGCACCTTGCTGCTTCCTGTAAGTGTCTCCCTAGTGTCATTCAGCGAGTCCGGAGCTCAGGTCTCAGGTCTGTGGAGGCCACCGCTCCCTGGAGAGGCCTTCACCCCCCCCGACCTCTGACCTCTGACCTCAGTGTGGGGAGGAAGGGTCTCCGTTATTGTCCATGAGAACAGGCTGTGATGTTCTGCTGTCAGGTAGACTTCCACAGTGGGGTGTTGTAGATCCAACCGTCTCCCTACGCAAGGCAAAGGCAGAAAAGGAGAAAAAAAAACATATTAGGCGACCAAGCAAGATGAATAGCAGAAATGATAGGAATCATTTTCCTTTTTCCATGTGATAAGAAAAGAAAAAGTGATGAAATGACCTACTTTACATTCAGTATATGCTATACAATGATCAAAGAAATTGCCCATTTCAGATATCATTTGCTACCAAGACTGACTCGAGAATGACTGAAATGGACATTAGAGAGGATTCTACTTTGTGATAAGAATGGCTGGTTAAGAAGAAAGGTTTCATTCCAAAATGCCATCTATCCATTTTGGAACAAAGTTGCTGCTGAAATTCATCAGGCAATATTTGAAAAACATGAAATGATTCTGTCCTCAAAAAATGAACTTTTTTCTAAGCAAATGTCTTAAAATGACTCCTAACTTCAATACTAACCAATAATGTGCTTAACTTTCATGCCAGCAGTCAATATGGGAGAGTGGAGAGAGTTTTTTAAATGGTGGAATGATGGAAACTCTTTATGTTGCTTAAAGACACTTCAGCAGGGCGGATGCTTTTATCTCTCTATACCAGTGATTCTCAACCTTTTTCATATTAAGGACCCTAATTTAGTCCACATTAGGGGCCACAGACCCCCCATTTGATGAGATTTTGTCTCTCAGACCCAAATCTGAGAATATTTTTATTGTTAGATATGATTTTGTCCAGAATTCCATGACAATCTGTATTGTAGGTAGAGCGATAACAGTGAAATTATGACCAAAATAGTCTTTTCTTCTACATTCTCTAATTGTGTTAACTTCTTGTAAATGAAATAATACTGAAGTTTAACAATTCATCAATTTGCCTGGGACTCCCGGGAACTCCCTCAAGGACCCCTGGCGGTCCCCGGACCCCACGTTGAGAACCACTGCTCTACACTGTACCTCTTTAGTGAAGTATTTGGGTGTCCAGGGTGCGTTTTCAGCCGCTCTCTGCCTCTCCTCTCCTCTCTGCCGCTCCTCCAGCCTGTGCTTGTGCTCTGTGGCTTCGTCGATGTTTCCTTCCTTCAGCGACTTGGTGACATGTTGCCATAACCTCCTACATGCACACATAATACACACACACAGATTCAATTTGTAACATCACACACCTATAACAACCAAGCAATACAACAATGTAAAGATAGCCTACTCCATTACAAGTAAAAGTCCTGCATTCAAAATCTTACTTAAGTAAAAGTACATAAGTATTGGCAGCAAAATGTACTTGTAAACGTACTCATTATACAAACTGTCCCCATTTAGAGAGTTATATTTTTCATAAATTATTGGAATATTAATACTGATTTATTACATGTACATGTAAGCAGCATTTTAAAGTTGTCAACGTGAAGCTAATCTTAAGAATTTAGCTATACTTTTGGGTAGGCTAATCTATAACAATGCTATTTTATAGTTATTTTATAAAGATGATCAAATGTTTTAAATATAAAATATTGATCTGAAAAGCAACTAGTAACTATAGCTGTGAAATAAATGTAATGGAGTAAAAAGTACAATATTTCCCTCTAAAATGTATTAGAGTATAAGTACAAAGTAGCATAAAATGGAAATACTCAAGTAAAGTACAAGTACCTCAAAATTGTAAGTACAGTACTTGAGTAAATGTACTTAGTTACTTTCTACCACTGCCTATAACACTACCCACTTCCTAGATCGACCTATTTAGAAAAACAGTGCTAATTCGTATTTCACCTGGATTCTGTCCGGCCCTGTTTCTCCACCGGCCGCAGCTTCTTCCTGGTGACGGGCAGTTTGGCGGTGTCGATCACTTTGGTCTCCCCGCTGCTGTAGGTGAACTCCAGCGTCCCGTTCCACTCGCCCTGCGCCTTGCACACGATGGTGCTGGTCGGGTTGTGTTTCACCTCTGCTGTCACTCTGGAGTCGGGCAAACAGAGAGAGAGAGCTTGTCAGGAAACGTCCATTTCTACACAAGACACCCAACTCTCCCATATTGACGGCTGCCATGAAAAGTGAAGCACATTAGGAGTTAGGACTCATCTGAAGACATTTGCTTATAAAATAGTTCATTTTTTGAGGACAGAATCATTTATGTTTTTCAAATATTGGCTTCCAATAGATTTTGGAATGAAACCCTTCATTTTACATTTTATGTGCTGACATTTTACATTTTTGAGATTTTGATTTTAGTTTACTGTAAATAAGACATCGTGGTAACACTTTACAATAAGGGTACATTAATTAAGGGTTAATAAGCATTAACTAACCCTTAATTAACAGTTAACTAATGTGTCTGGTAATCATTTACTAATGCTGTTCATGTTAACTAAGGTATTAATTTATACATTATTTAATAGTCATCTTTATAAACTATTAAATAATGTATAAATTAATACCTTAGTTAACATGAACACTATTAGTAAATTACACATTAGTTAACTGTTAATTAAGCATAATTAAGCATTAACTAACCCTTAACTTAGTGTACCCTTATTGTAAAGTGTTACCAACATCGTTGAAAAGATTGGCCTCTACACTGGATTTTACATTGTGCACCACTGCTGGATTGCTTTACAGCACAAAGGAGGCTGCTTTATGGCATATGACGGTAGGGCACTGTTCTTAAAATTAAAATTAAAATTAAATTAAAACGCAAATTAAAACTTTAAAACTTTAACTTTAGGCCTTCCTGCAAAAATTTGCAGGAAGGCCTATGGAAAAATCATTTCCAACATGTTTTATCCTCTTCAGTAAAGTGAAAGAGACCAAACACACATGAAGGGACGCTAGGGAGGGGGAGGAGGGACAAGTCGCAACATCTTTACAACGGCTAACCCTAGAAAGGAGTGCAAGACACTAACAAATATCCCTGTGTCCCTACAATGTTTATGTGTGGCAGGAAGAAAAAACTGCGATGAATGTACACAGACAGCCAGAGACAGAGAGAGAGAGGGACGGACTCACCTGTGCACCTTCCCTCCATAGAAAGGCTTGGTGTGAAAGGTGACTGTGGCGGAGTAACCGCTCTTGGCACAGTTGATGGACACTTTGCCCCCCAGCTCCACCCAGGGCACCGTGAGGATGGAGCGGGCGTAGGCACAGGGCAGCGTGAAGACGTACTCCTCATCATGCTCCAGGAGGCACAGCACCCCTGGGAGGGGAGAGGGAGGAAGGTCAGAGAGTTAATCCTCAGATGCACGATGGGTAAACAAATGCATAGAAACAAGAAAAACGAGCGATTTGAATATTTGAAGAGAGCTTTTATGTGGAAAATAATGAGGGGAAGCTTAATAGAGCAGAGCCACGAACTAGTTTAAATTTGGAGGAGATGGTGCCGGATCAGGTGAGGCATGTCAAGCCGAGCAAGCAGAGAGACACTAACCCACTTCTCCTCCCACATGCATTTATGTCTAGCCAGCTAATTTCCCCGCACACTGCCTCTCTTTGTCTACATGTTTAATCAAATGTCGGAGTAACAAACAGTAATTTAATCTGCTGGCCTGGTATGCAGATGCTTTCTCTAAGTTGGTTATGAGTCTAACGCACTAACGCCTGTCACTGATTTCCATTACGCACTTGTGAAACACAGCAGGCAGTGTAGAGTGTTATGTATAGGATGGTTATGTATAGGAATTATTATGAATAGGCTACAGATTTTGAACCTGCAATGAGTGATATCAGACCTAAACTAAAAGAAACTAATGTGTGCTATGTGGAGATTTCACTGAGATATAATGATATAAACTAATATCCACACAGGGCCAGCTGTGTTGCTCTTTTCTAAAGCTTGTTGTCACATTCCACGCTGGAACGAAGCTCCTCCCAGTCCATTCAGTAGCGTTTTTTTTGTTTTGTTTTTTTAATACTAGCTTGGCTCCTCCCTCACTGTTTAAAAGCGGTCCTCATCCCCTCCCATTCCTGAAAAAAATTTAGTGTAACGGCGGAATCGATGAAGTGAGCCAGTCTTCATTTATCATTGTGGGACATGTAACCTTCAGCAGGAGAAACATCTGTCAAAGCGAGACTGGTAACCTGCGACACCTGCAATGTTTGTCCTTAGTAGGCCTCCGTAGTGTAGTGGCTTTGCTGTGCTATATTTACAAATGTGTTGTGGTTTCTGTCACCCTCTAGTGGTCAGAAAATTTTGCTTATTGCAGCTTTAAGTGGCTAACAATGCTGGTGCTCTCATATGTCGTTAATATCATTTTTACGTAATGAGTAGAAGTGTTTTTGACAATCTGAAGCTCTCCAATTAGAGCTGCCACCTTCAATCTTACTTAATATTGGGATTAAACTAAAACAAGCATGCTTTGGTGTCTTCATGTCTGTGAACAGTGATAAAAGACTCATTAAGTAAATTGGTGGTGGGTGTCAGCCTTTTCAATTACGCATGATGCAACACACTCAGCACAACGGTCACCCACAGTGAAGCGCCTTACATAAACCCATTGATATCTCCTTTGTGCGGCTCACATCTAGCATCTCTTGGGTGCAGGGATTCCCGTAAGGCCAGCTCACTTCAACGCACAGCATCATCATCTGTGTCATTCCATCAGTACTTCAGTAGATTTTGCCATATGGACATGTGAGCACCACATTTTCCTCAGATTTGCCCATGTTCATGAATAGGTTTCTGTTCTTACATCATAGCCACATCATGTCGATACATCAAACTACTTGTGCAGCAGCTATGTTGCACTGCAAAATGCCCACAGGGGTAAACTCTTGCACCATTGTGAGGCTTATAAAGACACAGAGATGGACATACTGAGAGATAAAGCCATTCAGAACCATATAATGCCCAGTAGACCCACGTGTTTCTTTCTGTTAGCTTTCATGTGAAGAGGGTATACCTGATTGAAAGAGTTTCTGTATGGTGTGATTGCAGTGGATAAGTCAAAGTCATGTGGATGGCTGTCACATGTATTGTACTCTGTAGATTAGCCTGTAACTCTAAACACATGGATTTGAAGCAGAGAAAAACTGCCAAGCACCAAAGTCTACCATATAATTTCCTAAATCACACCCTATCCACCTCTGCTTTTCTGTAGGTAACGATCATTCTCTTGGTGTTTGTTTCTATTTCAAGACACCGGCTAGCCGAGCAGCGTTTGTGTCTGTGACAGCCAAGCGTTCCACTCTTCCAGCGTCAGAGGTTTTATTTTTTACAGCAGGCTCACCTCAGCAGCTGCGTAACAAGCAGCCCGACAGGTCAAATCAAATC
This sequence comes from Centroberyx affinis, assembly GCF_046629955.1. Taxonomy (NCBI): domain Eukaryota; kingdom Metazoa; phylum Chordata; class Actinopteri; order Beryciformes; family Berycidae; genus Centroberyx; species Centroberyx affinis. The sequence continues at coordinate 19,841 of NW_027281632.1, read as the reverse complement.
AAAAATCAAATCAAATCAACAGCCATTAGGAAAGCAGAAACTCGCAAAAATTCCCCTGAGCTGCGTCACCCACAGGCAGAGGTAAGATGGAGAAAACTGGAAGGTTTCACTGAATTGGTTCATGTATCCGGATTCAGTCGATTATGTTCAAGGACTTCCTGTATCCTGGCTCAGAGTGAGTCATCACAAGCGGCCTTCATAGTGTAACGGTGCTGACAGAGAGGACTGGCTTATTGATTGACACGGGAGAAGTCTCATACCCTTTCATACCAGGCAGGACACTGGGACAGCCTTGGTCCGACAGAGTGCAGGACTTTTACCAAAATAGCAAAATCCTGTTATCGGAGGCTTTTAGGCCTTTTGCTGCTCCTGCTATTCAGCTATTCAGTGTCAAAAAGTGTAAAATGTAAGCTACATTTAGATTACAATGACAGTTTAAATCAAATTTAGTAAACTTAAAACACCACAGGGAGAAGGGTGATCGTTTTATGTGATTCAAACATTAGCATATCTATATTATTAGTTTGTACCAGCAGTTCTATTTGTGCTGGTGGGAAAGTCAGCTGCTAAACAGCGTTGCATGCATATGCTATTTTGTCAAACCTGGAAGACAAACAATAAACAAACAAACACGGATGTCCTGCAGCTTAACAATCTAATTTGACAAACTTCATTCAAACAAATGTAAGGTTAGCCTGGCTAACAATGAACTTGCAAAAAAGGTGCAAGTTATGACCATTGCGTCATAACTTGGAAACTCAGGTGGTTTCTGACTTAATCATCTGACTTTGGAGGGCATTCATGTGAAATTTCCAAGTAAGAAATTTGTTTTTCCGAAATATCCAAATGCACAATATGTCGTGGATTAGCTTACCTTCCCCCACCATGGACACCCCTATGGACATGCCCATGAACTTGCTCTTGGTCCAAACATGGGCGTTGACGCACATCCTCTTCTCCCGGCACTCGCAGTAAAACCCTGACACCGGCGGATGATGGGACACCTGCTCCGCCACAAAGCGGACTCTGTAGCAGCCTCCGGGCGAATCGTCTCTGTCACTCTGCTGCGCGTTGTTGGGGCCCCTGCCTGGCTCCCTGGTCGACCCCTGGTTAGACCGGACCAGAGGTTTGACTTTGTCCCGGGGCACTTCCCAGGAGCAGTGGAAGGTCTCCCCCAGCGCCGGGTTGTAGGGCTTCTTGGCCACGGCGCCCTTGCGGCCCTCGTGGAAGGCGGTCAGGTAATACTCCACGAAGCGGACGATGCGGTCCTCGGCTGTGGCCCCGGCGGTGATGGACAGGAACATGTCGGGGTGGGCCATGAAGTTGGCGTACATCTCCAGCAGTGAGCGCTTTTCCAAAATGAAGGTTGGCAGCACCACCTAGTAAGCAAAGACCCAAAATATGCTGAATAAAAAATGTAGACTACTCTTTTGACAGAGAGGTAGTGTGGAACTCTTGGGGGTTTGGTTAGGATTTTATTCAATTGGCTTTTGGTCCATGCTTTAGTTTCTTACCCGTGTGAGGTCCATGCCCAGTTTGAGCTGGGAGAGCAGGTGGAGAATGATGCTCCGCTGGTCATCCAGGACGCCCAGGTCTTCCTCCTCGTTGTCCTCCATGTCCGTCACCTCTTCGCTGGGACTGATGTCTTCCAGCCCTGGGTGGTGCTGTGGAGACATAAAGAAAGTACAATTACAAATTGCTGGTGAGAAACCTAGCAACTCAAATTTCAATGATTTTCATCTTTCTAACTTGAATTGAAGGCTAAGCGGTCCTTCATAGTTTCAGCAAGTTTCATAACTCAATGGCCCTTGAAGCCCATTCAAAGCCCATGACAGAATGTCAAAAATGTATGGATTGACATCCATACATTTTGAAAAGAAAGCTATTTTTCTAACCAAAAGCCAAAATGTGGGAAAAACAACTGAAAACAATTCCTCTCCGTGTAACCACTTTTCAACAAAAAACTATATAAAATACTTTTCATTTCAAGGCTATGAAATGAAAGACTACATGCCTGTATGATACCATTCAACCAAATCATGTTCTTGTCATTGGAAAAACTGCCTACTGAAAGAGTGCTTCAAAGTCTAAAGTCTAAAACTCTTGAATCTAACCTATTGATTGTATTCCCTATGGTTTCATTTGTCTATACAGTACTAAAACAGTAAGAATTACAATAATAACATATGATGGCCCAGTCAGTGTAGGAATATTTGATCATTTCACATAATCTCAGATACAGCACTGCTCCCAGTGACACCTGTCAGCCTCCAAGGCCAAGAGGAGGAAGAGGAAACCATTTTGTTGTGCCGGCTTTTAACTGCTAATACCAAGGGTAAGGTCACGCTCTCATTTGGAGGGCAGTGGAGGACCGATTACAGCCCGCACTGCCAGAAGCTACCTATAAATACCAAAAGGACACAACCCTAGTTCACTTTTCACTCCAGCCAATTCATATCCCATTCACCCCCCATCATCCTCCCTCTTCAACCGCTTTCAAACTCTTCATACTGAATCGTCTCGGCGAAGAGCAGAAGGTCACGCAACGCAAGAAGAACGCAGAGTTTCTGTTTGTACCTTGAAGTGCCTTTTGTTTCGTCTGCTTCTAACAGCCTGCGGGCCCTGACCTCCACAATGCCTCGACGGGCGCTTGGCACGCAGTACAGTGGTCAAAGTGGACGGAGATTTGCGTCCTTCGTTTGTGTTCCTGCATTCAGCTGGAAGCGGATCCAGTCTGGGTTAAAGAAGAGCTAATGCCTTTGATATCTCCTGCAGTGACTTGGGGTGGGCAGGAGGAAAAAACAGAAAGAGGCTGATGTATAATGTAGAAAGTGCTCCCGAGCCTGTGGGCAACAACAACGCTCTCCACCTCCCCTCCACCCCCCCCCACCCCCCCACCCCCACCCCCACCCCCACCCCCTCTCTCTCTCTCTCTCTCTCTCTCTAATAATAATCTGTTATAACCTTCTGCTATCATCCAATTTGTGATAAATGTTTTTTTCCCCAAATTGTGGATCTCTGACTGGAATGAAACTCTGCATTTCTTCCACTGCTGTTGAGAAAGGAATAAAACAGGCAGAGAGAGAGCGAGAGAGAGAATGGGGGAAAACCAGAACTGAAACTCCCTGGTGGCATAATTGAACGAGTGTGCCTGCAGTGAGGGGGAGAAATGCAGAAGAAAAGGAGAGAGATTTCCAGTATGAATGTGCCTGCCTGTCACCTGAATATTTCATTCCATGCATGCCGAAAGCCACGCTCCACACATCTTTGTGCAGAGATCGCACAACACACACACGTTCACACTCTCTCTCTCTCGCTGCACGCTCTGTGCACCGAAACCTTTGCGTTCTGCACTTGAGCATACACACATACACACACACACACATATACACACATACACACAAGGGAACATGCTTGAACACACAAATGTTGGAGTCCCAGGAGCCGGTCGGTTCGCGGAGCAGAGTGATATATATAGAAGTGAAGGGGAAAAGAGGGAGGCAGAGGGAGGTCTGTTATGATTCCAGCGGTTCTAACTAATTAAAGAGGCGCTCTTGATAGCAACAGGAAATTATCACTGAAGAGGTCAGAGCAGTTGTGCCTAGCGGTGGAGTGGATATAGTGGAGTTAGTGTGACGAGTGGATAATAATGTCTCTCAAATACTAAATGAGCATGGAGGCATGGGAGGTTTTGGACTTATGATTTTAAACAGCAAAGGAGGGGAAAGCAACATTTTATATAGTTGTCATAGTGCAACAGAAAGAGACTTTGGATGTGTTTCAATCAAAACATGCAGCCTATCCTTGCTGCTAATGTCACTCAACACAAAATCAAATTAGTAATTTTGACATTAGGTTGCAATGTATTATACAGAATTCCAGCTCACATTAAGTCTCGCTACATCCTCTGTGTAGTCTGAAGGGCCTGACAGTTATATTGACTATATTCCAGGTCAGATCCACTGTAAGGGAGGGGGGGGGGGGGGGCACACAGGTCTGCCAGAGCTCAATATTACTGTGCATGCTTGATCAACAACACAGATTTGAATAGCAAAAAATGATACTGTAAGCAAAGCATGATGGATACTGTAGACCATGCATTTATTTGATCATCTCAACTCAGGCCATTGGTCAGTGTGTGTAATGAAATGGAGGGAGGTGCTGTGTGTATTTCCACACAGATCACCTTCCCTCCATTTCAGGAAACATTTCAACAACTTTCAAGCGTGCTGGAAAATGTGCAAGGCGCAGCATAATTCCATAGTTTATCACCACAGCTTGCCCTGGTAGCTGGTTTGTTTTATTATTTATGAAGTCAACAAAGGCCCTCACTCTTGGAGGGAAATTCTGCTTACAATTTCAGATCAGTGATGTTTACTGCTCAATGCAAGCTGATAAAACCCTCAGGCAAGTACACTATTCACCCCATAACATTTCCAACATGTCAGAAACATGGGCACGTACTTTTTACTTTTGTGGTGGCACTGCACACACTCAAGCACACACACACACACACACACACACAAACACCAGTTTATAAACACTCACATTGCATTGCTGTGAAGCTACAGGCTTGACCGGCATGGAGCTGGATCTCATCTCCAATACAATATCAGCGGTGCCAAAGGGAAAAATAAAATGGCCTCAGGTCAACACCACCAAAAGTAATATCCACCAAGAGGAGGGAAGTTAAAGCTGCGCTGTTGATACAAAACCTCCTAACAGGAAAACCACTGCACAGGTCTTCAGTAAGTGCAAAATCCAATTACAAAGGTCTAGCCTCAACGGGAAACTCAACAAAACCTGTGTCTTTGGAAGAGTTCAAAGTTGCTCTGCAGAGAAAAACGAACAGGCTTCTTCCTCATCTGAGAGAGTTTGCTGACTGAGTGAGCAGTTTTCTTTCTGGAGCCCTGGGTCTTGTTAGAGAGACATGCAATGTGGCTGAGTTGAGGAGGTGAGCCTCTGTGCGTGACTTGCAGAGAGAGAGGGAGAGAGAGAGAGAGAGCAGAGCCTCTCTCTGCCTATACCACCCACTCTGAGAAACATGGGGAGAAAAAAAAAAAGAAAAAAGTTGAGGGAGAGTCCCGGTGACGTGGATGTTGTTCCCTCTGCACTCTCCAATCATCCTCTTGCTGTGTTTCCCTACGCCTCCCTCCCCCTCCCCTCCTCCTGTTCCCACCTTCTCTTTCACTTCTCTCCCCTCCCTCCATCTACAGCATCTTCCCTGTCACTTTGTGTTTCTCTCCCCTCCTCCCTCCCGTCTTCTCCTGCATGTCTCTCTCTCTACGTCTCCTCTCTTCCATGACTGGTGCTTCCTTGCGTCCTTCCTCCACCTATCCTGCATGCATCGTGCCCCCCTCCCTCTTATCTCTTTTCTCTTCCTCTCCACTGCCTCCTTATCACATGTAGGATGGGGGAGTGTAGATCAGCTAGCTTAATTGCCAGCAGTCTGGCAGTTCTGCAAACCAACTCTTTTCCTGGAACTAATGGGCGGCTGCCTGGCTCTCAAAGCCACTTTATCTCTCTCATATTTTCTAAAATATTTTTGCCGGCCTTCTCTGTATCACTCTCTCTCTCTCTCTACATCTGTATCTCACTCTCTCCCTCTATCTGATTGTCTCTTTCTTTCTATATCTGTTTGTCTCTGTTTCTGTCTCTCTTTATCTCTCTCTCTAACTCCCAAATCCTCTCATCACGCCCGACAGTCTTCTTTTTCATTGACTCGACGCTCCTGTTTGATTCATTCTTTCTCTCTCTTCCCCCGCCCTCGCGCTGTCATCACTCCGATTGTTTCTTTCATTCACCCTCCCTCTTCTCCTCTCCTCATTCATGCCATCCGCTATTCTGTTTCATCGTCATCCTCTTTCTCCTTAACCAGCTCCTTATCCGTTCGCTCTGTTTCCCCCCCCTCCCACTCTCTCTCTTTTCTCTCTCACTTTCACTAGACCTCACTTTCTTTCCCTTTCTGTCTGTCTCTCTCTCAAGGCATCATGGGAGAGTGTGGGCGGCTACAGAAGGCTCAGATAGGGCAAGTCTGCTCGCGCTCCTACTTCAAAGGCTCTCTTTCCTTCACAGTTTGAACACGCTAACCTTTGAGGGTTTGTCTTCCTCCACCACCCACCCTCCTCATCCCCCCCATCCTCATCCTTATCCTTACCTCTTCCACATGTCAGCAAATTCTCCTCCACCTATCCACTGCCACCCCTCCCCCCCCCTCTCCCATCTCTGCACTCCTTTTCTCTGTCAGACCCCCGTCTGGGAGCTGGGGAGAGCGTGGGTGTGTGAGGAAAAACTCCACTGACCTTTTGCAGTGAAATAGCTCAATGGTGGAAGTATCCTCTTTGCACCTCTACCTTTGAAGCATGTTTGCTAGAGTAAAGTGGATTTCTCCTCCTCCTACTCCTTTGGGCACGTTCAACAGAAAAAAAAAAAAAACGTCAGTTGGAGAGAAGACGTTATCACCGGGACGGGGATGCCGGCTTTGTTGTGCAAATGAAACGCTGTTGTGTCTCCACCCGGCTCAAACTAGATCTTAATTAGCTCCATGCAGTCTTCTTTTTTCCTCTTTCCTCCGGAGTAGATGGTGCCCCTGACCCTAAACCCGAGTCTTTCCCTGTTCTGTTCAGTGGCAGAGCAACTCTTTAATAAGATCAGCAACTACTCAGAAGCTCAGAAGTTGTGTGTTCCAGCGCCCCGAGGGGTGACATTTGGACGCCAAGCACCAGCACCAGCTCCAAGAGGAAACTGAAATGATCTCAGACAAGCTAATGTATAATTAGACTCAGTAGCTCAGAGTAATAAGCTGTCACAACGTCTTACAGTCCAATGTGGGCCCACTCTGCAATGTTTACCTTAAATTTCGAACTGAGAAAAAGTGCTCAGTGGACAAGCTCAGTAGTTGTACAACTGTAATGTACATAAGCATAAGTTCACTGCAAAAAGCACATGCACAAACGTACTGAGGTGATTAACATTAATACCTGAATTTGGCTTTAACAACAGACAGCCCCCATCCAGAGGCAAGATTGAAGAGGAGTCAGTGAACAAGTTCAGAAGCCAGAAGGCTTAATGGATCCAGGTCAGTGGGCTAAGCAGCTGAATTAATTTTCTAGTTATATATGTTCACGCTCCATGTCCTCCCTTAAGTGTCAGGAATGTTATGAATGTCAGCATCCAGGAAAATATTGAAAAGCTCTTCTGCAACAGCCTCTAGTGTTAAGGGTTTCTCGCTTGGATCCCATTTACCTAACTGAACTACAAGCTATTCTTATGCTGCATTTGTCATTTTATTTAAATAAGTGTTAATACTACTTAGAAATAAGATATATCACCATGTAGAGAGCAAAATTATTGATCAAAAGAAGCTTTCAAAGAAAATTTTAAAGCTATTGATCATCACACAACAGCAGAATTAAAGCAACCCTTTATAAAATCACAACAAATTGCAACAACGCTGGACTCTCGGAGAGTTAGTGTAACAAGTTATTTGCAACAAGAGAGTGAGATCTAACAGTTTTCAAGCTTCAGCAAAAGACAGAAGCAAAAGCAAGAGAATAGATGCACATGTTTTGATATGAAAGGGGACAGAAGCAGTTTTTATCAGGTATGATGCTCTCAAAAAAGAGGTGAGGCCCAGATGAGCCGTGGAGACAGACATGGAAAACTGTCACAAATTAAGCACAAGCTTAGAAAAGTATCACTTGAATGGTTATGGATGAGAAAGTGGATCTAAACTGTGCCAAAATCAGACCTCGCAAATATCTCCCACTTCTTCTTCATGAAATGAGGCAAGTGGGGCTGGGAGTTGAGTTTTTAGTGCTTCATGTATAAATTATAATGAGCAGTTTCATCAGAGAAGCATCTAATGAGAGGATACGCATACAGCTGGCACAGCTGCACTGGTTAGGCGCTCACTCACGCACAGACACACACACACACACATACACACACACACACACACACACACACACACACACACACACACACACACACACAGACATACACACAGACAGATCAAAGAAAAAGCATTTTACACTGGGTTATGCTTTATAGCACCGTTACTTCTGGTTCTGACTCATTATGTGGATGCTGGATCTGCCCACTGATGAACTGATCTCATTAAAGCTGATATGTACTGCATTTAATCATGACAAGTCTGCCATTGTATGTTTTATTACAGAAACAGGACATTGTACAGCACAGTGGAAGCTACAGTATATATTGTCTCTTTTCAACTCTGTACCTGCACCTGTCTAGGGACTGCTTAATGTAATTACCCACTGTCTGTAATAACAAAAGGTCAAAGGTGCTGTGTGCAGCATTTTAACATCAATAAATCATCACCACATTCATTTTGAGAGATTAATATAATTACAGTAAACAAACCAGACCATCGATGAGAAGATGGGCAGCCTCTACTGTACCTGCCTCAAAACTGCACTTTACATTGTGCAGCGCCATATCGTCTTTAGTGGGAAATCTGTTGCATTGCTTTATGGCACAAAGGGAGATTGCTTTACAGCACAAAACAGGAAGAGCGCGCTGTTCTTATTATTTAACAGGTTGACTATGACAACCTTCTCATATCAAATGTTTCAAATATCAAAGCCAAATTTCATATGACAATGTATAGCATCATCAGATACTATTATATTTAGTCTTTTTTCCCCCCCGTCTTCACACACAGGGCGATACAAGGCTCTGTGGTGATGACTGTCCCTCGTCTGACACGACGCCTGAAGAAAATCAGAAAAACAGACAAACTCTGGGCATCAAAACAACTGTCTCTGTCAAGGAGCTTTGAGAAGGATTACAACAACAAAGATTCCTTGTAGTCGCTGTGAAAACACTGGGCTGTCACAACACAATACAGGATCTGATGACTAATAGCGAGCTTCCTTCTAAACCACAGAAACACACAGAAACAAGAGGAAAGTCAGCCAAGCCTGAGACAGAGAGCGCTGAGACTACAGACAGTTTAGCCTGTAGACTGTGGAAACTAATGGACAAAGTGACGTCACCCGCTGACTGCCCTGTCTGAAGCCCAGGAACTGGCGTTTCTGCACGCTGATATGTTGTATTTTTGGAGCCAGTTGTTGTGCAGAAGAGGGTGTATAAAGGGTGGTGCAAATAGAGCCAGGCTGAAGCCCAAAAACTGCAGGAAAAAACAGACAATATTTCCTACTATGGTCATAAAGCCGTGGCTGCTGCTGCTGATCATCTGACTTCTCTTTCTATGCAACCAACAGAGACTATGAAGGTGAATCTCAGATCCAAGAACACCAAGTCGTCCTTGTGGAGAAAGTTGTTCCCACGCTGTTTTGGAGAGAGCAAACTACTCAAGAACATGAGCAGAGAGAACGTATCTTTACAGTTTGAGATGGGCGGTGTGCTTGACGTTGCATGATCAATTAAGATGCCCAGCTGTTCATTTTCCCAACTGTTTTCAACCGGCCCTGTACTATAAACTGTAGTTCTGGATGTGATGTGTCATTCTTGCAGTGAATCTCCAGGCTCCCCATTCGTTGTCATGGGCCAAGTCTAAAATCTTTTTTTAAATCATACTCTGTTACTGCATCAAACACAAGACACATTTTGAGAAAGACCCCAAGTCAAGGCAACCTATAGCTTCTCACCAACCATACTAACTAACCAGAGTAACACCAAATTATGTGCTTTTATTGTGACACTGAATTCACTCTAGTTTTATGAATCGTGGTGTATCAATCACAGAGTGGGCTTAACATTAACTAGTTCAACACGTTCACTTTGTTCTATTAGTGCAGTACAAAACATATTTGCATTTAAATACACACTAAAGACAGCAATACTCTTATGACCTGGTTATGTGCATTCAGTAACAAAGCATTACAAAGGAAAGACACTTTAGGTCTTTGCAAAAAGGTCACTGTTGTTGCCAAGAACAGGATTATGCAGACATGCCCCCTCACAGTGCATGTAATTCACACAAATACCTTCCTAATGGCACAAAGATTTAAATATTCACCATAAGGGCAGACAATAGAACAAATTAAATTAGTTGCACTGCATTTCAGAACAAGTATTCAATGAATATTTCTATGTTAAGATGGGCTTTAGTCACTCCTTGTATTGACTAATATTGAGGTGGCTGGTGCTTCAGGCTCCTTGGCTCAGAAAGTAATAAGTAGTAAGGAGTATTAATAAACAGAGGAGGATTACGATCTCTCTACTTTAAATCAGGAGAGCGCCGAGGAATGAGCGGGGAGGCAGTTTCTAATTGGCAGATGTCGTATCCAGTCTGCCAAACCGGAGCTGGAGTTCAATAAAGAGAAGGGGATAAAGTGCGGAGAATGACTCATTGGTTGATCTCTCCCACGCTGATCTCTGCCACCTACCTGTCTGTCTGAATAAAGGAGGAAGACAACAACAGGAGCACAGTGTTCATTATCTGGTGTTTTCATACCGGGGCTACTGAAATGCAGAGTTATATAAACTGAGTCATCGGCAGGACCTGTTTGCCTATAAATTAGATCCAATCAAGTTGATGCTCCATTGATTTCTCCGACTGACACCAGTGAGAATTTTTAGATATATTTTTATCATAAAATCAGATCAAATCATTAAAGTTTTTACCTTTGCACGAGTTGCAGGTTGATAATTCCTGCAGCTCCACAGCCTGTCACACACTGATTGCTGTTACCACCGTATAGTTTATTATGTAATTATTATGATTCATCTCAAGTGTGATTGTAATACCCATTGTGGTAGTGGAGTGGGCTGTTGTATTGAATTATACAAGAGCTTCAAGACGCTGCACAGCAATGCAGCAGAGGGCTTTTCTGCCCTCTGCTGGAAGTAAGAGGAAACGATAAGTCAGAGATGGAAGGTGTGAAAGAGTTTGTGGCTGAAACTGCAGGAGTGCAAAGCGTGCACATAAACGTAACACAACATTTCATCACTACTGACATATATGAGTGACACACTGTATATGTTTACTAGTGCTAGTGATACAGACGTGGTTTGGCCTCATTGTGTCCATTGATGTGTCTTGAGTAATGATTAATGATTAATGTTTTGTCTCTTCTTTTGCATTGATTTACTTTCAGATCCTGTGACTTTGTCTATTTTGACATACTGTATATGTATATACATAAGAGGAAGTGTTTACTTTGAAATTACCTGATGAAGACAACCATTGCAAATTAGCTTAGGCTATAAATGTTATGATATGTGACATCAGACTATTTTCGTTTAAATGTTCTATGTCTATGTATCTGTCCCTATTCAAATAAACACTGAAATAAGATATGACTGATGGAAACATCAATTAAAAGTGGTAAAACGCAGTTTAGTGTGCGGGCTATTCCTCCTTTCAAAGCATGAACATGTAGGCCTCATTTATTCTATTCTATTGATACTTCTGTGATACAGATGAATGAGACTGCATTTTCAAGTCAATTAAAATGTTTTCTTTTTTTTCTTTCCATTTCTTTTCTCTTTCTCTTCCTAGAGGTTGAAAAGGTGGGACAGGATTTAAAAATAGAGATTTGAAAATATGAAAGAATTACTTTCCCTTTCTTCATACTGACCTTTTGACTCTGTGCTTGTAAAGTTCAAGTTTGTTTATTTCTATAGCCCTTTATCACAAGCATGTCTCAAAGGACTGAGAAGAGAATATTGAGTCTAACTGATCAAAATAATGAACAAAAAAGAAAATAAATTGGATTCATTTTTTACAGATAAATGTGGGCAGCAGAAGGAAAGCACCAAGCCAACAGTCTCTCTCCAGTTTATTCCGCAGCATCACAGCAAGCCACAGGCAGGTTTACACTCCTGTTCTGTGCTTCACTGGTGCTACAGAACTGACTGACGGTCTGTCATTAACTCTCTCTTCTACAGCAGCAACCCGCATCCATAGTAATGCAGTGGACGGGTCTAATATCTGGCAAGGGACCGCACTGGTGCTATTGGAAATGCATAAACCCACCTGATTTCTGCAAACACCAGCACTTTTCACTCCCCTTTTCCCACAGCTATGGATTGGCCACATGCCGGGTGATGATAAAGGAGAGAGCAAGTACTTTCTCTTGTTGCACCGCATAATAAAAAAGAATATCAAACGCACCGCTGTGGTGCTGAATGATTCAAACAGAAAGCCTTGATTATTCTGGGGCTATTTCATATTTTACTCCTTGCACCACATGCAAGATGGGACTTTGGCAGCTGACCAAGGTTTTGAATTGTTTATCAGAGTATGAGCTGACCTTGAGCTTGAATACTGCACTGCACATTTTATCCTTTATCTAAGGAGAAGAGTCACATTGACACCTGACCAAAAAACACACAGCAATCTAAGAATATCTAAGTAGAGACAAGTAAAAAGAAAAGAGGACCAGAAGCCATCCGATCCAGAAACCCAAAGCATCTTATGGCTAACTCTTGCACTGTGTTTTAATACCACAAGGTGGCAAGCTTACCATCCTTCCAACTTCTATAAACTTAATCTCTGTTGTGCCAACACATACACATCTGATAAATTATTATCCCAATAACACAGCCGATCCCTGTCCTCCATTACCTAAATATCACCTTAGTGAATCTCTCCTCCTCCCTCCCTCCTCAACCTCCCCATCTCCTTCACACACAAGACAAGAAGATAACATCAGACATCATATCACCCTGACTGGGCGGAGAGGAATCAGACAGGATTGGGTGCCGCTGCCGAATTTCATTAGAAGATGAATAAAAGAGTCAAGTCGGACTAATGTGCCTCAGCAATCTGGACTGCATCTGCATCTCTCTGCCCTCTGCTTCAGACGCTGGACAGAGCAGCTCTGAAGACACTAATGAAATCTGGTTCACACTGCAGAACCGGCAAGAGAAACAGACACAGGCACAGAGGGGGAGGAAGGGCGAGGCATGATAGAGAAGTGAAAAAGTCTGAATTAAACTCCCAATCCTTAAGAGTTTTGCTCCAAAATGATGTCTCCTCTCACAAAACTATAGATAGCACAAAGTTAGGGTAACTTCAGTCCTTGCTTAAAGACAAGATCCTCTATATTTTAGAGAGTAAGAGAAGATTTCAGGGTATTTTTTCCAAAATGGATACTAAATGGATACTTTTTTTTTAAAATAAACAATTTCATTATAGTGCATTCTACAACTTCAACTACTGAAATTGTTTACATAGCATTACATTTATTGGATTAAAGACGTTTTTCACTCAACATGATTTGCATGTGTTTTGAGGCTATAAATCCTTTTCTTTACATTTGTGATGTCTATAAACGCTGGAATACACAGAAAACAGAAATATTTTTTGATTTACGATGGGTTAAGAAAGTTCCACAAAATCTCTTCAAAAACATGTGAATATGACCAAAACTTAGATGGTTAAATAGGTTCCAGATTGTCATTTTTATTGAGTTTTCTTGTGGTCTGTGGTCTTGTTTGCTGACAGTCATAAGTTGCAAGGAATCCCACAATTCATAGCATCGCCCATTAGTGGACAACACTACCCTAATAGCACCGTTTAATTAGCAGAAGCATACTGACAGTGGCGGGACTGTCACTGCAGCTGGTTGGCTGAGGTCTGCTAAATCATAATAATATAATGTCATTACAGGAGCCAAATTACCATGGTGGACAGCCCCCTTCTCTCTTCTCTATTCTCCACATGAAGAATTTTGAACAGCTTGACAATTAGCTGTACATCAGTTTTAACAGTTGACACTGCGAAGCCTTAATACCCATTTTACAGTCATGTGTCAATAGAAAATGATCATTAACATGACAGATTACATCTCGTTGCCTCTAAATTACATGTCTGCTGGTTAGAGACTGCTGCTGGTACAGTAAGTCCCTTGTGGCATGCAGACAGGACCGCTTATTCATTGCGTACATCAAGATCAAAATGTCCCTCCCCCCCTCCCCGCACCTCCTTTTGTACCAAGACAGAAATTACAGGCCTGAGTGTAGGCATGTTATAAGATCTGACATGAGTGTTTAACACAACGCTCGCTCAATATTTAATGACACAGGCTCGTGACAAGTAACGATACAAGTCTAACATTTGACGAAGCAGGGCGTTATGAGCGGGCGTGGCAGTAAATGTCGCTGAGATGACAATTTCCCCATTAATCTTCTTCTTGTTATTCATAGCTCAAGAGTTCCATTACTCCGCCATGTTTGAATAATCAGATGACAGCGTCAAACATAGAGCTGTTTCAGAAATGTTCACTGGGTCACATTGTGGCCGAGTCAAACAGTAAAAAAAAACAAAAAACTGCTGTATCTTTGAAAATCAGTGAACGCAAAAATTAATTGAGGTTAAGGTGAAGGTTAAAGGAAAAATCCACACTTAGATACTCTTCCACTGTTATATATCATCGATCTGTGAAGTTCAATGCATTGTTTTGTGTTGTAATTTACTTTTTTGGTGTTCCGAATTTCCCTCAACATGCCTTGTCTACTTCTAGTTCAGTTAGTGATTTCCTACAGTGAGTGAAAAAGAGAGAATCCTTCCTCAAACCCCAACATGTCTCATGGCTGCATTGTATTATGGTCTACTGAGGCTATACTGTCGGTGGAGAAATTGGTCTCTCTGCCTCTTCTGCGATGGATTTCACTCTGTATGATTGTTGAACGTCTGTGCAAAATGTTGAGTCTAGAAAGAAGCTCTCGCTCTTTGATTCTGAGGGACTGCTGCCAAAACCTGACATTTAAAAATTGATGTTTTAGACATTTTTGACAGTAAATTGTCTATTATTAAACTCCATTGTAGCTGCGCTGCAACTACCTCAGTGTGACGTCACATTGTCTAGTTTGACGAGTTATCCATGGGAATAAGAAAAATACACCACCAAACAACAAAATGGGCCAAGAAATGCAAGATACATCACCAATAGCTGTTTTTTTAAAGAGTGTCAAAGTGTTTTCAGCTGGATTTTTCCTTTAAAGTTGGCGTTGGGTTAATGATCAGCTATTTAACTGGAAATTATCAAGAGTTCTGCTTTCCGTTAGGGACAAAAATTAAACAAACATCGTCACCCTCCCATCCCCCCGCTCCCCACCCGACACAGACACACGCGATGACGATGACGTCACTTGTCACCTGGTCTCTATTTCGTGTCAGCGATACAGGGAGGTCTAGACTCAGTCAGAAACATCAGGCAGCCTCTCTCTCTCTCTCTCTCTGCAGCAGGCAGGCAGGAATTTATAAAGCCCTCCTCCTGGGATCGGCTGAGTTCCAGCTCTATACTGCGTGACCCACTTATTTGACAGCAGCACTGTTAAAACTTTCAGAAGCCTTGAGTGCCTCCCTGGCGGGGTAACGAGGGCAACGCAAGAGAATGAAAGAAAGCGAGGCAGAGTTCCTCGCTGCCCCGTCGTCGTCATCACCGCAGATGTGTTTTTGTGCCCGTTGGCACACCGAGAGAGTTTCAGAGAGAGAGATGGCACAGGCACACGCACTGAATGACAGTTTATTCCATTCAGATTTATATAGCATGTGATTAGCACAGTCACTGTGAAGAACACTTTAAATGTAATAGTACCACTGCAAACAGCACTTAATAAGGGTAAGATTAGGAGAGATAACAAGGAGTTGCTCAGTTTGATTTGTAGGCCAGGGATTCTGCACTGCACCATAAACCTTGTATGGTAAATTGTCTGAAACACATTTCCCTTTAAGAAAAACTGCAGCTGCAATTTAGAAACTGCAGTAGTCAATATAGAGATTTAAATATGTTCTAGGTTAAATGTGCAGCCCTGAAGTGTTCTTGGATCACAGCCCCACATCTGAGATACTTCATACTTCAGATAACTGGCAGAGCAAGAAAACAGAGTGGGGAAGAAGAGCGAGAGAGAGAGCGAGAGAGAGAGAGAGAGAGAGAGAGAGGCGACGTCAGAGAATGTGAAGCAGTCCGTCTCACCTCAGCACCATGGGACAGACTCTTTTTCCTGAGGGCCGGGGAGGGCTCGGCTGATCGCAGAGGAGTCAGACCTCCGTTCTTCAGCTGCTCCCCTGAGGGCGACTTTGGTACAGTCCACACAGGAACACCATCTGTAAACGGGACAACAAGGCCGGGTCAGAGCCAACTGCCGACTTCTGGTGAACCGGATTGGGGAGGGGCAGCTTGTGATTTACTAAGATATAGGGATGGGACCGCATGCTTATCTCACGATGCGATACGATGCGATACGTGATGTGGGGTTCACGCTTCAATACAACCATGATACGGCGTAATAGATAAAAGTTCAGTGACAACAAAGTCTGACTGTGCAGATTTACGTTTATTTCTGAGCCACAGATCTTTCTAGCAACAGCATTGGCTTGCCAGAATGTAAACAACAATTTAAAAATGTCATTACAAAGTGCAAATAATATAATTTCAATTGAGAATTGGTGAAACTGGGCAAGCCGTCTCATTTGTGATTACTACAGCAGAAAAAATTGGAGCCAATATCACGATTAATTTTTCTGCCCCACGATGCATATTGTCACATTTCTGTATTGCGATATATTGAATTTCGATATATTGTCCCATCCCTACTAATATATGATTTGTGTGTATTAGTGGCTGTTTTTGGTTGCAATTTTGTTCTATTCTAATTTCTTCAGAAAGAGAAGCCCCTCATGAAAATGGCGATAATAAGGGAGCCAAAGGGCGATGGGGGAGAAAACACCAACTCATATCACACTCTGTTCTGGTGAATATTAATATCTGATGTATTTTCTGACAGATTCAATATTAAAGTTCTCATAAATAGCGCCGAACTCAGAGACTGTTCTTCCTGACTCACGGAGACAAGACACCAGGAAATTATGTATGTGCGTGTGTGCGTGTATGTGTGTGTGTGTGTCAGGTGTGCGTGTGTGTTCAAATTTAATACGTGTTCATTATTATGCCCCGGCCCGTTGCGATGTATTGACTCAGCTCAGGTCAAACATACAGGAGTGACAAGAATGACGATGATTCATGTTGACTCAAGGCCACAAATAACAAAATCACACACAGAATCATAATGGATCTACATTCTCTACGACCTGTGTCGCATAACTAAGCCTTCAAAGAACAAAATGCCAACTTAGCCAACATACTTGCAGCTGTACAGTTAGTTTAAAGAGTGTCACCTGAAAGTACTCAACCTCTACTGTCTTTACCTATACGCAACACTAACTCCGTCCTCAGATAATGAGATTTGAAAACGTCACTCATCTGAAAAAGTTATACGCTTCTTCACTCAAAAAGTTTCTAATACACGATCCCATTTCACTCTGTTGTTTTCTGAGTGATACCAAAGGCCCTCCTCATCTCCAACCCCAGCACTCAAATTAGGTTAAAAGTCTAATGCACCGAGCCCAGTCTCTGATATCCATTAGTGAGAAGCAAGCTGTGCTGAGACAGGCCGGCTTGGCTGAAGCGCCTGAGGCTAGTCGCTCCTGACAAAATGCTCTAAAAATCGCCCTCAGGCCCGGCACTCTGGTCCGGTCAACTGACAGTCTGACTGACAGGGACGTTAAAAGTGTGAGCTGCCCCATCTTCACCGGTTCTGTCCTTTCATAAACGTACAGTGTAGACATGAGCGGGGGAAGCTGCAAGGCAGAGGTGTGCTGTCGTTAATAGAACGAAAATAGAATTTCTGAGCCGGCTTTTGAAAGGTTATTCTCCAGGTGTTTAGAGACGGTTAACGGTCTTCTTTGAGTGCATTTCAAGAAAGGGTTTGAGGGGGGGGAGAAATCTCTGGAAATAGCCAGGCTTTACTAAAGAATAAGACGTTTTCACAAGTAGGCAACTGGTTTACAAATACGGCAGTTCAGCTTCTTAAACATTACATTTGACAGATATACTGTACATCTACTGTTGTGGGGAAGTGAGACTTTGCTCTGAGATGTCACAGTAAAGCGCCAGAAGTAGAAACACTCCTCAGTGAGCAGGAGTGTGTGGGGCCATTGGATGGGAGCATGCAGGTGAACCAAAAGGCCGGTGCAGAACAAATGGTGGATAGACAAACATTCATGCAGTAGGTGTGTCCAATGGCTTTACCTTCCATTTCTGGGCTGTGACATCAATGTTCCATATTTTGTGATGCTTTAACATCCATCTCTGACCCAATATCCACCTCCTGTCCACCTGCCCAATGCAACCACCCTCTTTCTCTCACACACTCAAACACAGCGCACACCGCAGTCTGCCATTCATTTTCTCTTCAGGAGTGACATGCCATTCGCCTCTCATCTCCATTCTACATGAATCAAGGCATGTCTCTTTTTTTTTTATTCACCATGTCAAGCTGCTAGGGGAGTAGTTGGTGGCAAGGCAAATTCATTCCTTTATGGATTTTCAATTCCTTAAAGGAAAATCCTCCACGTGTGGTGGGCCTTCAGCAAGCTCTTTATGGGGGGTGACGGAGGGGAAGGGGAGGGGTGGGGGGATCCGAGAGAGCGCGAGCGAGCAGCCAAGATCCTCCGTGACTGATAATATGCGGTCTGGTTTGCGACTGGCAGGTTTTTGGTGGGAGTTTACAAATATCTGTAAAGTTTCATTATACTCACTCTGATTACTAAAACAGACTCAACTGAGCGGCCCTGGTTGTCATGTTGTTTTGTAGCTATAAGAGCCTGGAAGGACCAGCGTGCCAGCCAAGCTCGGTCCGACCCTCATGCTCGGCTCACTACTGGAGACTTATCTTGCCCATGCAGTGGCAAGGCTTTCCTGTGTGGGAATTACCAAACCATCCAACCAACCAGCCAGCCAGCCACTCCCTTTATCAGCTGCATCAAATCTGGATGCCGCCCATGCCGGTGTGCCACGCGACCCATCGCTCGGCCAAAACCGAGCGTCCTAAATAAACTCTGTCACTGGGGAGTGGGGGGTACATGCCGGAAGCGGGGAGCGGCCGGACCCCCACAAGACTTGTCAGCCAGGCAGCGGAAGGAAAGAGGTTTGTACTTGCGGCCCGGCGGTCCCACTCCGCACCACCCCCTGTCTGAAGAACAGGTACAGGGCAGGGTGACTGTTGGCGCAAAGAGAAGACCAACAACATGTGAGGACTGACAGACGGACTGGGGTCCAGGACCCACCCAAACCCAGACCCAAGGCCCACTCAGGAGACCTTCCCAGAACCCCCTGTGAGAGCCACAGATGGAGGTGGACCGCAACTTGTTGTCTTGAATCAGCTTGACTCCACCCTGCTGGAGAACATGGGTGTGGTTTGTCTCCCTGTAAATGCCCCTGGACTAGGGGAAAAGTAGCAGAACTAGTCCAGAGCATTTAATGGATTGCAGATTATCTGGCAAGTTGATTCTTGTCCAGTATTTGGGGTCTACCTTCCACCTTTAGGACTGTTCCCCTCCCAAACCCACCCTTGTCATTATGCCCAATAGAGGGGGCATAGAAAACATAGAAGCACCCTCAGGCTGCAAAAGGTTTGCATTGAAAGAGCTTTATTGGATCGATTTAGATCTGGCACAGAGAGGATTAAACATGGCAGATAGGTCTGACATTTGTAGGCACTAATGTGGATTTCTTTGGCAAAGACTTAATCCGTTGAGGAGATTTAGAAGTGCATAGTATTAGTCATTGTATTTGGGTTCTCTCATTCACACATCATTTTCCTTCTTACATGCACTTAGGGAGAGAGTCTAAAATGCTGTCATGAACCTTTGTAAACAATATTGACTATAAATACACTTTCACACACTTTCACTCATGCTTACACTTGGTGCTGGCAAAGTTACCATTTTGAGAAGGAACTATCAGCATTCAATGCAGTTGACGACAAGACATAACACAACAATGAATGGAAAAAAAACAACATTGGCACCAGCAACCACAACAAAGAACAACACTACAAAC
>NW_027281631.1:10000-79931 GCF_046629955.1 Centroberyx affinis | reverse complement strand
CAATCAATACTCACCTTTGCTGTTTCTTGATGATTTTCCTTGGCTCCTGCTGTATGTTCCTTAGTAAACCGTGGTTTAGCATTGCTGCACTTCATAAGGGTCTCCTGTGGAAGGCAAACTTCCTCAGATGTGCAGTAGGAGCAGACAGTAAGGGTTAAAACTATCATTGTGGCATCTGAGGGCCTCAAACTCTGCAGTACTGAGATAGTATTTGAGCTCTTTAACTGCTTTCCAGGTCCACCTTGGTAGTGGTAGAGATAATTAGGGATGAGTTTTGTAACCTTGAAGAGTTTACTGTGTTTTTGAACCACGTGTACTATTTCCTGATCAGTTTTGGCAGGAGGTGGGGAGAAATTACCAGAATGTACCTTTAATGATGGAGAAAAAGGAGCCCAGTGTCTTATCCTCAAGTGTTGGACTGTTGATCACTTGTTTTTATTTAGGGAGCTCATCCCTAAGATAACAGTGGTTAAAATCACCCAAAATTAATACTGCAGAGTTGGGATTTCTGGTTTCCAATTTTATTATCTTCCCTGCTAGTAGGCACACAAGACTGAGGCCAATAAGGTCACTGTCCATGACATGACTTTCCAAGTGGTGTCTCAAGACCGGACTCAAGCTCTTACAACCCTGCTTTAATGTCTTTAATCTGTTTGTCCGGTTGTCTTTTTCAGGTGCCAGCGCCCTCACAGCTAGGTTGATCTTCACTGATTCAAACGTCTGTCCAAAGCTGAATATGGAGGAGTGACGCAGCTTTGGAATGGTGAACAACACAAACTCTCTGTATTCATCAGATATCGGACGAATCATCTTTTTCATCAATCCGAGAATCTTTTCACCGGTCCACTATGGAGAAGCAGCAGTGTGTTGGGATGGTCATGAACAGTCATCTGGTGCATCCGTCAGATATCAGACTGTACCTGCTTGTCCTTGACATTCTTTATCTGTTAATATCATTAGGGCAATAAATAACCATAATGTCCAAACTCAGAAATCAGTTTTGATTATTAAAATCTAGCTGCTCTTTTATGAGGTTTTAAAGATAGACACAGGATACAACAGTAGAAAGAGATAACTAGCTGCTCTTAATGAGTTCGGGGGAAATTAACGGGGGATGCTTATCAGTTGCCAAGGGAAAGGGATTAGGGCCTCTATCCATCCTGAGGTATTGCTGATCAACTGTCAGGACAATGGCAAAATTCAGAGAGAGGCCAGATACCTTAACCATGACTATGACTGTCCGCTATGACTCCTTTACAAAGTGACTCATTTTGTTTAGAAGTTGTCACAAAAGGCCTACCATTTCTTCCCTGGTGCGCAGCTAAAACAGGATGGACACTCTATGATTTTGTTTTCGTAAAGTGTTATTCATCAACTCTCTCTTTCGATTAACAGCTGTATTGAATCTGCTCTGCCTAATTATGGTATACTAGTACAAGTTCATGTAATAAAATTTACTCCAAATACAAGGGGCCTCTGTGCTATCTACATTTGCATTGGTATATTTGGGTTGGTAACATGTGAGGACACTGTGGACGCTTTATCTGTAGTAAGCACATTGTTGGCAAAGCACAAGGGGTTACTGTTTGCCATCATCAATTTTTATTACATTCAAAGCCCTGTAATCACACTCAACAATATAACCGTTTCATAGTCAGATAAGGAATTACTATAATTGATGCTCTCACTGCTAAGTAGTGTTTTTGGTATTTAACTTTCTCTAGGAAAAGCATGCACCTTGTCTTCCTTTTTTATTTCAGGCATTGGAATCAGATAGCAGACATTGTCCAAAGCAATGCAGTTAGGAGCAGCACCCCATGCACGTGAGGACGTTTTGTACTGAGAGGGAGTGTTTTGTTTACTACTGAACATTCAGAGGACTTGCGGCCAGCCAGAGGTTAGCTCTACACCAACTAAGCTATTATGTAATCCAGCAGAACATTACGATCTAGCGTCACTGGATTCCCCCGACGGGACATTTCAAATGCCTGCACTGTACACCTCCTAACGTCAGGGAAGTGAACACAATGTCCTCAAGTTGCCACACATTCTGTAGTGGTCACGTTTTTTGGCTTACTGCCAGCTCGCCAGCCAATGACAATCCAGGAAATCTTGGCAGTGGGCGGGCGTAACAAACTAAAGAATGTGACGTGTCCACTACTCCGCACAAGTCGACGCCCCTAACTACCAAATATGGGAGAGTAGCACTACAACGTATACCCTGTCTCGTGCATCTCCCCCTGCGTTTTTCACTACTCGTGAGCACAGATGGTCTCCAGGAACAAAATCCACAACCGACGATACTTTCCCTGCAACGCTCGCAGAGAAAAGGTCCGTTTGAGGTGACTACCTGCACGCCTGGAAAATAGACGCGAGTAGCCGAACAACAAGCCGAACACTTCTTTTTCACGTCTTTTTCTTCTTCTTCAGTTTTGTTTGACGGCGGTTGATAAACAATTTAAAAGGTGCATTTCCGCCACCCACACTCACTGTGCTCTAACAACCCAGACCTTCACGTTACTTATTTTTATTTTAATGTAGGCATTACAGGTGGCATTTATGGAAGATATTACATAGCGTTCTAATAAAATGGTATAAGGACTGCTCATGGAGTGACATCTTGGAATAGATATAAAAACATCATCCTCGGAGCTGTGCAGTCGGTGGAGAGCAGCAGCGCCTCGGTCTCGCGAGATTCCCGTGGCTGGTCGGCGGAGCAAGTCGGACAACTTTTCTAACCATCATGCAACGGACCAAGCAAGTCGCTGGTCAAAACTGCGCAGGACTTGCTCATCTCAAACGAGCCTAGTAGCAAATTGCAACGGACACATCGCTGCATCGCGCTGCGCATGTGACTGAGCCGACGGGGGAGGAGCGGTCGGTCTCGTGTACAGTACCGTGGAACACCGAGTTCTAGTCAACGGTAGCTTCCTAGCGAGACAACAACGGCTGCAAACCGAAAAAACAGACACCGAGACGGACACTTTGACCAGCGCCGAGCTCGTTTCTCTAGGGCTTGAGGACCAGCATCGTTGGAGCTGTTCCAAGGACGTGGTACGTACTTTCTTTTGTTTCTGTTAAACCGTTTTGTGATGTTTTTATGCGATTAGAGCAAGTCGCACTTTGGCGATTTATCGGTGCCTAGCTACAATGTCCTAGGTAACCAGGCTGAAACAGATTGAGGCTGCCTGTAATTCGTGCAGTAACGTTAATGCCAGTTTGTTAGTGTGTTAGTTACGTTAGCTAACGTTAACTTAAATTGTGCTTTCATCTTGTTTGTTAGTGTTCAGTTGCTCTTATCCAGGGCATCACATCGCTGGTGTTCACTCCTCGTGTTTATACCTTTCCTTGCCAAGTAAAGATAGATGTAGGTGGGCTGCACATGCCATCTAATAACAGATCAGTGTCGTATAAATCAGTACAACTCCCCATTTTATCGGCGACACAAAAAATGGGAGCTACTCAATAGTTGTTTGATTCCCAGATTCAACCTCTCGGAGATGCTGATGTAGATGTGGGAGTTTGAGCCAAGGATATTACCACAACAGGAAACAAGATGAGCACCAAGAGGAAGGCGGAGAATCACTCCAGGGCCACAAACAAACTGTGCACCATGAAGTCTGGGCGCTCCAGAGCAGATTCGGAGAGAGACTCTGGATTCTCAGGTTCGAGTTCATTCTTGCCACAGTCTTTCATGCCGTAGTTATACAGTAGCACATAATGCAACCTCCAGTTTCTTACCCATCTCCCTGTCCTGTAGATGCAAGCTCGGAGCACATGAGCGTGATGGTCACTAGAGACTCAAAGGATTCCCCCCGCTCTGTGGTGCAGCAAGGGTCGCAGTGCTCCGGCTCCGGGTCCAAACCCTCTCAGCTGGCTGTGGTGGGAGGCTCCTACTCCAGCCTCTCCCCTATGATCATCATGAACAACGTCCTCCTCAAGCAGGTACATGGCTGTTTAATCCCCTCCCTGCTCCTACTCAGAGGTCCAAACCTCAGTCTTCAGGCAACAGTTTGCAGGTCACAACAGGGAAGTGGCAGTCCAGTTTTACTGCGCCTGAGTTTAACTGGAATGTTGTCTTCAGCTGCCTGGAATGTGACACACTCTAAAAAAAGGACTGGCCAGTGTCAAGACAAACTGCTCACCAGCAGAATAGAAGAAAGAAAGAAATCTATTCATATCTGCTACTTTAGATGTCATGATTATTTGTGTGATTAGTACCATGACCATGTTCAGCTAGCATATAGCCAGGAGGTAATGTATAAGCATCCAAAAACATGAGCAGGGTCTTTATATAAATGATAGAGTTATGCTTTTCTAGTGGTTTATTCAGTGGTTTATTGAGCAAAGTTTTGGGCACAACCAGGCTTTATTAGGCATGCATACTTGACATATGTGTCGGACAAAGACCACTTCTGGTTGAAACATTGCTGAATAAACCACAGTCTAGTCTGTGGATATTTTTCATTTTTATTGATAAGAGGAATTAACTAATTATTTATTTATTTTAATTATTAATTATTTATTTTCCGTCATGGCTTATTAATACAATACTGCTTTACCTCCTGTGACTTGTATAAATTGTGTAACTTATGTGTCACAAGCTAGAAGATATTTTGTCTATTTCTTTCTATTAAGCATAAGTCCTAGTTAGTTAATATAGAACAGCTGGTTTTGTTACTACACAGCCATAGCAAAGCAGCATGATTTTGGTTTGTGGGTAGGTTGATGTGTACTCTCTTATTATGTATGTCAGGAGTGTTTGAGCTCCGTACTTCTACCATTTTGTGGTTGTTTTTTGTGGCTCAAATGTTTGACCAAGCACACCCATCCCCCACCATGATCACATATCCATTGTAAGCAATGAGAAAGAGACACGTAAAGTGTGAAAGAGGGAAAATGCTTGTGATAGACCCGCCTGTTTAATCCCTGTATTTTGACTGTATTTCCCTCACAGCCTGGAGACAACCCCCCTGCTCTGGAGCCCTGGGGGTTTAGTCCTGCTGTAGAGGTGGTTCAGCCGGTCGTCCAGCAGCCTCAGGTGGTTTTCCTGCAGCCTGTGGTCTCTCGCAGAGCTTCCTCTGCCTCCAAAGAGGCCTCCTCAAGACACAGACGGCCCAAGAAGTATCTTCCCATCCTTAAGTCCTACCCCAAGATTGCCCCACACCCTGGAGACAGCTCTAGTTCCTCAGGGAGAGGGACTGCTTCCTCTTCTTCGTCCTCCTCTTTCTCCACATCTTCCTCTTCATATTCCTCATCCTTTTCCTCAGGGTCAGAGAGAGGCAGTAGTTTGGCCTCCAGCCACCGGGAACGCCATCAAAGAGACAAGAGAAAGAGAAATCTGTCTGGTGGCTCCAGTAACTCTGGGTCGACCACACCGAGTCTTCCTGCTCCTCCCAGCTCCATGTCCCCTCTGCTTCAGCACCGGCTCACTCTCCCCTCAACAGAAACCAGCGCCAGCAGCAGTCCTGCCAGGGAGAGCCGGTCAGAGTTAACCCCCTCCCCGTCCCTCATGCCCTCCAACCACACCAGTTGCACCAAGAACCAGACACTCCCTGTCCCGCTGCCCCAGGTTGCCACCCAAGAGAGCAGCAGCCAAGATGAATCTAACTACACAGACGGCGAATCTGATACAAAGAGGAAGCGGTTCTGCAACACTTACAACATCCTGAGCAAATCTGGTCTCCTGGACATCACACTCCGAACCAAGGAGCTTCTGAGGCAGAACCGGCGCACCCAGACTGAACTGGACCGGCTGAAGGAGCTCACCGACCTGTTCCTCCAGGCCCTGCAGAGCGGTGACAGCAGCATCTGTGCCAAGTTGCAGACCAGCCTTCAGGAGGAGGACAGGGAAAAAGAGAAAGAGAGGGGTGCCCAGAGCAGCTTAAAGGCAGAGTAGACCTAGACTAAGGCTAGACAGTAATCCTTTAGACTGAGATGGGGAAAGGAAGGGAAGGATGGGGGGTTGGAGCACACAGAGACAGCTGGACCGGAAGTAATGTGCTCCACAATACACCGCCTCCAGTCTCTCACACACAGACAGTGTGCTGTGGCCTACATTCTGGCTGCCGTCTGCCTTAGCCCAAACCAGGCCAGAGCCACAGCTCAATTTTTTTGTCATACCCAGCCTGGCTAGATCTCTTCCACTGAAACTGCCTCTCTGCTGCACAGACATCCTTTACTGAGTGGCAGACACTCAGACTTAACGTTTATATCATCGATTCAACCCGGCAGCCCCAACAGATTTTTAAAGATAAGGGATGAAGATTAAAATCTGTAAGACTGGATATTATCACCCTGACAATGCATGACGCAATATGGTTATTTGCATCTAAAATTGAAAACCTTCAGCTGGTGCTCATGACAACAGAATTTCTGATCTCAGTACATAAACTGAAGTAGGCCAACGTTTCTTTTGATCTGTAACTCTTGCATCATTCATGGTAGCTCTGCTCTGGTCCATTGATACAGAGATGTTGCCTAGCTAATGTCCATTTAACTGTTGATGTAGATCGTGACAAGCAGTCTTTCAAAAGGAAAATAGAATAACTTCAAAGTGACTGTGCTGCAGTCAGCCATTGTATATCTATGATTATCAGGCTTAAGCGAGTGTTTTCATTTTACACTGAATGTGTTCAGGGCCTCTTGCTTATCGGCGTCTTTAAACAGAACAACATGTGCCTAAAGTGTCTTTTGAGTTTCTGCTGTATTTTGAAACTTTTCATATGTATGATGTGGCACTCGTTGACACCTTCACGCTTAGCATTCCCATCATGTTGATGGCAGCTGTAACACTTTGGAAACTGACTGCGAGTATAGCTCAGTCCATTCAGGCGCTTCCCAGGCAGGTAACATTCAAGTATGGAGTGTGCTTCCATAGCTCATAACAATCAATATTTATTAATGGCTTGATGTATGTGTTGTAGCTTTTGTTGTTTGTGGGTTTTTTTTTTTTTTATATCTAGGCATATAATTTAATGAGTCAATATTGCCTAACTTAAGTGCACACTTGTTTCTGTTTTCATCTTCTGTTTGGAATTATAAATTGCATGCAGCTTATGGAGTTTTCTGAAAGAAACTTGAAGAAATTGAATTCAGATGAAGATACAACCATCAGAACAGTTCCATTTGTGAAGAACAGTAGTGGTGTGTCAACTTAGGGGCTCATTAGTTCAACTAGACAGCAATTCAGCTTTTCATCCAAGCATTTTATATCCAGATCTTAGTTTTATTCAGCAAACAAAAAGTAACAATGAAGTCCAAAGTTATAAATGGTCATGGAGTTTGGGCCAAGACACTTCATATGTCATTTTCTGTGTGTGTGTAATTATGGCCTTAATATCCAAACCTGATGTATGTTAAAGATTTTTGTGTTTGCACTAAAATATTCTCAGAGTAGCTCTGAAGCGATTTCTGAGCAGTACTTTAAGGCAGCTATGGCGGCTCATTTGAAACACAAACTGCAAAGGTCTTTTTGTTAACAATTTACTTGAAGTGCATTGTGAGGCATCATAAGCACATTAAAAGTGTATATGTACTATTCATTACATTATGATCATGTATAAAATTTATATGAATTGCAATGTATTATGTATTATGACATTGTCATATGAGATGTTTTTTTACTTGGAATATTTTCCTCTGCATTCAACCCCTATTTTTTGCATATACTGTGTATGTAATTATAGCGTAATATATTGTGATGATTACAGTGCACTTGATGTGCTTATGATGACTTTAAATATGAGGAACGCCTCAAGTAAGGGATGATTTGTATTCTACTTTTGCAGTCTTTAGCCATGTGCATCTGAATATAAATAGATCCTTGTTTACTATACAAAGCAAAGGTTTGAAATGCCACAAGACAGTTTTTGCAAACAAATTTGGGAATGCGTGCACATGGTAAACACGATGATGTGACTGTTAATGAGGCTATGATACGTGTACTCTGTCACTGTAATAGACCCAGTAATATCTTTATATGCCATGTGTGCTTAATCAAGGCCTTATTGAGACACCTTGTGTTTTGTGGTGATCAAGATTTCTCCTCTACAGTACGACTCATAAGCAAGGACAAAATGTCAGCAGCAAGACCACGGGCAGCATTTTTTGTCTTCTGCCTTGGCCTACAAAAAAGCAATGGCAGTGTGTTTGTGCCTCAGTTTTTATAGCTATCATTTATCCTTTAGAGTCGGGACCCCACCACTATGATTTAATTTTTGGTCCAATGCTGATACCTGGGGAAGAAAATTAACATCCAAAAACATATATATATATTTGTGGTATAATTGTTACAGAATACATCATTAATAAGCCTTTAGACCAAGTCCTCAACAAGAAACCTAAGACATATTTTGGGAATTATGTTCAAATTATGTGGTCCCAATCTTACTGGTGCACTACCAGTGGAATAAATGATGGCTCTGATATATTGGAAAAGTCAATCTATTATCATTATCTGATAATAGCAGCACACTGATATATGATCAGGCCCATCTTAACAGTCAAGAGCTTTCCTTGTCTGCTGCCATTGGCCTAAAACAGCACATTTCTTCATTAGACAGTAGCTGCAATCAACTCAGTGTAACCTAAAACAAGGCTTTGTTTACATGGATCCACATCGTTACAGTGACAGATAATCTTCCTTTGATCTTATCCATATAATTTTGAGTTACTATTTATTTTTTATTTTTTTATTGCTGAAGAGTTCAGCAACTGAACTGTATTTAACCGTAGCCTCTGTTGCAACTAGAGTACATATTTCTTGCTGGACTGTAACTGTAGTTGTAATATGATCATGTTATGTGACCACTACTTTCTGTTCAGTAATTACTGTAATTCAGAGCAACACCTTAATTGGATCTGAGGAAAGGCATTTTAAGGTGTGAACTATGTACATTGTCATTCATTGTTTAATACCTATGAAAGGCTAAACCTGCTTGTTATCATAGCTTTCAGTGACACAGGTGAATATGTACTGCCTTTGCTCGTAGGACAATGGTAATCTTATGGCACACTGGAGTCGCTTATCTAAATGTTGGCTGCTGTTTGTGTTTTTTTTTTTTTCAGTGTATTTCAGTCTGCCTTCTTTCATTTCAAAGATGCCGAAATGTGAGGATTGTGATTCTTTTTTATTATCAGTGTTTCAGTAGTGCACCAGCAGTAGCGATGGACAAAATGATCATTAGCCCAAACATGATTGGTTTTTTTTTATGATGATCTAAATTCTTTAAATTCTGAATTTTCGGGGGAAAAGTATATGATGGCAAACAGGTTTTGAAATAAACAGTAGCCACCAGATAACTGTTAACTTTTGCTTGTGGCTGGTAAGTCCGTCAGTAGAACTAGTGGAATCAGTCTTTTCTATTCTAAAACTGTGTCTGCTGGTAAAATAGCTGTTCAAATTCTCATTCTACTGGCAGATTTACAAAGATACAAAGATGTTTGTTTCATGTGCTAACGGCAAACCTCTGAGAAGATGGACTTATGAATAATGGAACCTCAGCTACCAATCAAAGATCATTAAAGGAAGATGAAGACAGGAGGGTTTGGTGTAAGGTGCTCTAAGGCACTCTCTGTACATTTCTAGTGAGAGAGTCATTGCTTGTATAATAAATGTCATTCCAAAGAACCTGTCTGTGTGGTTGGATGTTATTATTACACACCTCAGTTTTACAGTAAGATGTGTCCAAATTAATGGCACCGTTTCTATAGTTGTCTAAAGTCAGTTCATTCAAGTCAACATTTTTAGCCTACATGGGGGCCGGAAAGCAATCAATTCTGCATAGAAAAGATAAATATAAACATGATACATCCATATACTGCAATCATTAATCAAGTTCAATGTAAATATTCTTTATCCCACTTAGCTCAGTCAAGCAGCTAACTCAATTAATAAAACAAAAGTTCAATCATAAATCACAAATAGACAATACATCCAATGTTACACTATGTACGTATATCTGGGCTTCAAACATTTAAAGAGAACTGTCCACTGTAGTTAACAGACTTTCACCACTAGATGGAACTGATGACACAGCTATTATATGTATACTAAACGCGGAAGTGGTTCAAACATTGTTCCATCACGGTCTCCGTAGAACAAACCTGCTACTATGTTTTGACACATTTCTCACATTACTCTCACATTGGTCTTCATTTCACTAAATTATAAGGTAAATGCTTTGACTTAATGTTTCACTAGTGATATAGATAGATAATGGGACTCGGGTTCGTAGTGTCGTTTCAGCGGCCAGGTTATTGTCTTTGACAGCGATAGCTAACATCTGGCTGGTTAGCTAGCTAGCTGGCCAGCGACCATCAACAACAACAAACTCGCCGGCTAGTTTGGTAGCTAAGCTAGCTAGCTAGCTAAGTTAACAAGACAGATTTTCATCCATTGTCTCTCCAGCAATATGTAAGGGAGGATGGTGATAAATACTGACATTATTGTCAATCTTCAGTTGCATAGTTGCATTGCTTGGTCGGCCAATTTTCGGCCAGTAAGTTATATTTGTAACAGCTAACGTTAGCAGGGTTAGCTAGCAAAGGCTAGACATTTGCGTTTACTTTTTTGACGTTTTTGTCCTGTTTTGTTTGACTGTAGATCTCGTGTGATGGTTCTGAGTAAGAGATGACTCGCGCCCAAAACAACTGAGAATCTCACAGTTAGCAGGTCAATTTTGGGTAAGTGTTGGTTTTATACTTATGTGACCTTAGCCCAAGTTGATCACTTTGAGAAGTGCTGAGGATTGTTCCGTCTGGTCACAGTTGCTCATCTTCTTATTGTACAGATTTCACAAAGTGTGACCCATGCTTTCTGATGAGCTTGACTCCAAACCTGAGGTAACCTCCTTATTGTTGAGCCAGAACACTCTGTTACTCAATGTAACTTGGGTTATAACTTTAAATAAGTCACAAGTTTCACATTCATTTCTGACGTGTCTCACCTCACTGGTATTATGCTCTCACTCTTTTCCCCATTTGTCCCATCAGCTGCTGGTGCAGTTTGTGCAGAACGCGTCCATCCCCCTGGTTCAGGGTCTGGAGGACTCAGAGTCCAAACACTCCTGCCTGCCTCTGCTGGCCCCGACTGAGAGCTCACTGTGCAGCCCGCTGGAGCTGACAGGTCAGCAGCTACTATTACAGCCTTTTGTCCATTGTAAGGCAAAGTACTAGTGTGGTTAAAGTGACACTTGATTATATTTTCAGCATGTTGTGGACAAGATAGTTGACAGTTGTTGTTGAACCGTATTTATCCAAACTTCAGTCATCTCCATTGACAGGCTGGTATAACAAACAAAAATATACAATATAGCCGCAAGCGACGATTGCGGGGTCCAACCACAATTTGATAAGACAGACAGATAGACAAAACATTACAGAAGGTAGAAAGACACACAAAAACTGACATGCTGTGAAGATCGGACATGCAGTCTAACACCGGCTTTTGTGTTGGCCCGTGACTTCTGTCAAGTTAATCTTTTCATTGCAGGAGTTGTTTACAACGGCCAAACTTTCTATTATTTGTCCTTGACGACTAATGACTTTGGAAAGGACAAGTCTGGAGTTGAACCCACAACCTTCCACAGAAAAAGTGTTTCTTAAATGATTCAAAATGGCGGACAATGCAATATGGTGCACACTGAAAGTGATATATGGGTTGGACTCGGCACATTCCAAAGAATCTAGGAACACAAGAATTTTCAGTCTACGACACACGGTTCAGAAGTTATTGGCCAAAACGTAAAGTTGCTTGTTATAGAGCCACCATCTGGCCAATGTGCATGGGCTGCCTTGCCTGAGTAGCGGTGCGCCATAGGAGCCCACCTGCCAAATATGGTTGCTGTAGGACTTACGGTTCTGAGCTGCAGATTTTTTTTAGCAGAAAGAAAGAAAGAAAGAAGCAGAATAATTCCAGCAAATACAATAGGGTTCCAGCACTACATGCTAGGACCCCTAACAAGGGCGAAACTATGTTCTGATAATTGAAGCATACAGTATATAGTCAATCCAGAGTACTTGAAGTGTAAATGGTATACATTACCTGAAGGCACACAACCTCTGCAGCTGTAACTATGAGTGTGCATAGCACTTAATTATACTGTTTTAAGATAATGGGATTTGAAAGCTGTACTTATTTCAAAACTTATAATGATTGTTCTTTGTCAAAAGTGGTCAACTGTGCACAGACATTAATTTTATTCAGTGTATTATACAGTTTTCGGATGTATTACAGCTGTGTGAATATTTCACCAGTTTCATAAGATCTCTGTTCCCTACAAATTTGGATTGGCATTGGTTCTAGTGTGTCGCTTTCAATCCTACATGATTAAAAGTGAGCTTTGACAGGCTTCACATGACTCTGCTGTGGAAAAGTGATTATTGACTGATTGAAAAGTGAGTATTGACAGTTCCAGCCCTTTTAGATATGTGCATCACTTTTACCTAAGATGGCTTTAGCAGCTTAGGGTTCTGTGGCAAAACCCTGGATAGAAACCCCTAGTGACATTTAATGTCTGGTGTGATTTTTCTCTGTTATCTGCCGTCAATCCGCCAGGGCCAACCCCTGGTCCATGTTAATGCACTTGGAAAGAGAAGTGATATTGCAGATTTGATGGTGCAGATACAACTATTTATAGATATTGAATGTAGTATATATATAGAGTGTATATATGTCTATGTATAGTATATTGTCTGTTATATCCCTCGCACTGTATGTGAGGTCCTGTTGTCCGTGTACCAGGGCTGGGCGATAATTAAATATTATCGTTTATCATTTTTCAGTGGAATCATATTGGCACGATATGGTGATTTTGGGATATTGTGACACACACAATTCTGATTTCTAAATTGATATTAACAAGCACATTTTATTAAAAATCTTGGACAAAATGAGGTATGAAACATTGTAAGGAATATTATTTGAAAATTTCAGTTTTGCTTGATATCACTCCTAGCATTAGCCTACCATTTGGTTCA
Source organism: Centroberyx affinis (assembly GCF_046629955.1). NCBI lineage: Eukaryota > Metazoa > Chordata > Actinopteri > Beryciformes > Berycidae > Centroberyx > Centroberyx affinis. Next base: position 66,950 of record NW_027281631.1, on the reverse strand, counting down.
ATGGGATGAGCTTTAATTTGAGTATTTAACATGTATTTTGCATACGTGAGCCATATCGCAATATATATGTCAATATCAAAAAATCCTTATGACTATTGTGATATTGATTTCAACCATATCGCCCAGCCCTACCGTGTACCATACTGTCATAAGTCTCTGCACCAATGCCACAAAGGTTAATAGAGTAAACCAGATTCTGATTATTTTGGGAAATTGATTTGCAGATAATGTGTGTTGTTTGATCCAGGACAAAGCTCCCATTACATGCTGCTAACAGACTCTGATTTGCTCCTCAGATGGCGGCCTCAGCCATGAGCCTGAGAGTTCTCCCTCCCTGTCAGATTTTGGGGGCGCTTCAGAGCGAAGTCCTCTAGTAGTCCAGGCACACTCCCACCCACGGGGCTCCCCCAGCCCCCCGCCCATCCTGCACGACCTACAGCAGTCAGACAGCACCTCCTACGTCCTACTGAACCTTGCAAAAGGTAAAGGGACACCAAAGCACTTATCCTCAACTGTCCACACCCGGGTCTGAAATGAAATGGACACCCATCAGGCGCCAAATTCCAGTAAAATTGTCTTTGATGGATACAACAATAAACGTCACCCACCACACTGGCCTGTTTAACTTTTGAGACAATAACATTTGAATGCCTCCGTTGTATACAGTCTTTGGTCTTTGCCTGTTCTCACACTTTGTCCCCACTGGCCACCACACAATCTCTGTGAAATCAAATCACAGCAAAACAATGGCTTCGTATGAAACAGGCTCCTGATTGGCTGCCTGTTACGCTGGCCCTACATTAAGGGGCGTCTAAACTTGCGATAACTTTTCCTCCTGTTTCTTCCCTGTCTGGATGGTTAACCAGCCTAACGTTAGTGGAAACATAACATTATACCATATGGTGAGTCACGTCATGATGAATCACAAGCTTGATCCATTTTATAAGAGAGTGAGCAAGTATTAAATTAAAATCTAAATCTGCTCTTGTCTCTGTACTCAGTGTTTCGCACAGTAACTGATACAATGCACAAAATCGCATTGAAAAGGGTTAGGGTGACATATTTGTATGAAAAATGTACATTCATTGTTTTGGCTGGTAAAAATGATTCTTGGCAGGCAATTGCTTTTGGTTTAATAGCCCTTGGCAGCAGAGCCAACAAATTAATTTCGGACACTGGCGTACACCCCTGTCTGCTCTCAGTCCGCTCCCAGACTGCTCTCTGTCTGACTCTGTGAATGAACATCGCTGAGGACATAAAGGACTTTCCAGGAGAGAGAATCACTTTCTCTCCATTGTTCTGTTATATTTAAATCCTGAATGGAGATGGATTGTGTTTTTTTGTGCGTGTGTGTGTGCTTTTTCTGTGTCTGTTCAGCGACATCTTAAACCCAGAATGCTCAGAGAGACTGTAGGACAATAACGAATCCAGGAGTTTAACCTAGAGGGGCTGAGGCATTGGCGAGCTTGCACAATATTGCAGTGTCTTTGCATTCTGACAGTGATTCTGCTTCTGCCTTTCTCTCCGCTGCTCATCCCAGGCATCACAGCCTCCTCAGAGTCCCTGATCTTCGCTGCAGATGGAGCCGGGGAGGAGGATGACGAGGGGGTCTCATCGGGGGACTATGGGATAGATGGCAGCGCTCCATGGTATCTGCGGGTACAGGAGCTGGCGCACGACAGCCTGATCGCCGCCACGCGGGCGCAGCTTGCCAGGGATGCCAAGGCCAGCCAGGACGCCAGGGCTGCAAGTGTCAATAACAGTAATGTCACTTTGACTTAATCAGTACAAGCAGAAAGTCAATGATCTTTTTAAGAGGTGATTTACAATGAATTGCAAAATTCTTTGGACAGTGCAGTGACATTTTTATTTGTTGTTTTTCACCCGTGACATTTCTGTTTCACATAAACAAATAAATCTGAGGCAAAAGAATTGTCAGTCAGCTATTGACTCTGACAAGGAAGGCATTTGCATACATGCCAAAGCATGTTGCAGAGAGAGAGAGACCGCATTTGTGGTGGACATTCTCTCTGATCTCAAGCGTACATAACTAATCATAACAATGACTCAAAATTTGCATGTATATTGCGATCTATCAGCACCTCAGGATTCTGGATATCTTTGTTTGACACGATCTCCCAAGACCAAAATGCAGTGTCTTGCATAAGCATCAGGCAGAAGATATTCTGTGCCTTATAGTACTTAAGTGCATTGTGGAATATAATGTCGAAACCCCGAGCTAGTGTAACAGTCAGAAATTGTCTTACAATACTTTGTACCTTGGTGCATTGTGGATTAAGATGACTGCAGCACAATATAACAGGTTTCAGTGTGGAATAAAAAGTTCATTATGTATCTAAACTAGTGTAATGACCAGAAAATGATTGCCCTCCCACTACCTTTCATTAGATTATACAGATTCCCTTCAGCAGTAATAGATGCATTGCTACTGGCATGCCATAAGCAAAATTGGAACTGATAAATGCATTCATAGCAGGGAGTCCTTGGCAGGTTAAAAGAGAGTGATTGCATTCAGCACTGGGTTGTTTTCTCTATGTTCTAGTACTTCAGCAGGTCTCAGTCCCTGATGATTAGCTTTTATACAGCCAGGCTCCAGAGACTTGCCACCTGGCACTGCTGGATTATTTTCTTCACTCTCTTGCTCACTTTCCTCTTCCGGTTGCCTAGGTGACCACACACACAGTTTCACATCAGACGGGGAAAAGCGAGAGTTGGCGTCTCGCACCGGCCACACACTCTCCAAGCAGATCCTCCGCTGTTCGTTTGAGGGTTGCTGCAGGACCTTTACCTGGCCCGCTCATCTCAAATACCATCTCAAAACACACAGGTGAGAGCGTTTGCACACAGTGGTGGAACTCAGTGGTTTTGGGCAGCAGCACCAGTCACTTGGCTGCTATCTACAAACCATCTCCACTGGACCCTGCTCGAATTCTGGACACATTCTACTATGTGGATAATTATTGGACTTGACCAGGCTGAAAAATAACACCAAGCTTACAGGCTAGTAGAGTTTCCATCCCTTTATGCAGATCAGAACACACTGCAGCTGCAATTATCACATGTTCAGACACAGATACATATCTGACTGAAAATTCAAAGTCAATATTACCTGTAAACACAAAAGGTGACACACACACATGAAATAATTATGTCCTCAAGGAAATCACATGATTACCATATCCATTTTGTTCCATTTCATGTGCATGAAAATAGGTCTGGGAATTTATCCTGATGGAATGGTGTTAGATAGCCCCAACCTAAACAATGCAAGCAAAGAGATTAATTGTAAAAAAAAAAAAAAAAAAACAGTAAAAGGAGAATAAAAAGAGCAGAGAAAAATTTGTTCCTTGATTATTATAATGTAATAAATGTAAAAACAGTGGGGCAGCAGTGTGGCATAGCGACTGAAGTACCTGGATTGTGCTGAAGTGTCCTTGTGTATCACTACCAGCGATTCACTGCTCTGTTCTGACCCTGCAGGAGGGCATGCAAAAAGATCAATTATGTATCTTGTTGAAGAATTAATATTAGGTGTACCGTTAATAATGCAAATATCAGCTATCAACATGTGTCAGACAGATATAGATTAGATCAAAAGCCTGCAGGATGTTTGACAGCTAAGTTGAGGATGTGCTGGCAGTTAAGACTGTTCAGCTGTGGAGTTTCCCACTGGATATTTGTGGTGGCAGCAGACCAGGCAGGTAAGAGAAACACAGTGTGTACATGTATCGCAAAAAGCTCTATAAATATCAGTTTGGGAAATGTATTTGTGGCTGGCCTGCCTGACATTGCGGTGGGCTGTTGTAAATAAACCTAGTATGCACAGGAGACGCTGAGAGTTGTGTTTATCTTCCAGGAACGACCGTACGTTCAGGTGCGGCGCCGAAGGTTGTGGGAAGAGTTTCTATGTGCTGCAGAGACTGCAGGTTCACATGAGGACCCATAATGGCGAGAAGCCCTTCACCTGCAAGGAGAAGAACTGTGGCAAGAAGTTCACCACTGCCGGAAACTTAAAGAACCACAGACGCACACACACAGGTGGGGAGCAGGAGCAGGAAACGTTCGCGCATAAAGGCCCAAACACGCTGGAAGCAGTAACTGACTCAGTCCATTTGACTCCTCATTTGATGCTTCCTTGGCGCACTCAAGGCCGGGGATTCGAAGCGTCAGCAACACTGGTGCCGCCAGTACACTACTGCAATGAGTAGCAGTACTGTGTCATATTTTATTTAGGGTGACATAAAGATTTTTCATGGCCTGTTTCACAGTCTGCTTCTTATATCTAGAGACCAGTTAGTAGAGCAGCTACACTATATATAGTGTTCATATTTTGTCCATACGTCTGGGAGAACTGCTTGCCACATTACCCACTTTGTACACAGTAATTGTATTACATTTGTTCAGTCCTTTTGCCTCAGAGTAGGTCAGTTGTCACCACAGGTCAAATAACCTCATAACAAAAATCTCCAAAATGCTCCGAAATCTAACCAAGTTTGCATCAGATGCATTAGCCTGGTTTGGCGCATCACTTGATGCTTTTAGAGTGCACTGGGCCATTGAAAACAATTTGAAAACATGCAGATCTGGGGCTTCCAGTGCATTTCTGCAACAAGAGGCTTTACTATGTGAACCCTTTGTGTTGTGGAGGGAAATAGAATTGTGTGCGTGTGTATTCACCTGTGTGTGTGTGTGTGTGTGTGGTGGGCGGCTGCTTCTAGGAGAGAAGCCTTTTCTGTGTGAAGCAGATGGTTGTGGGCGATCCTTTGCAGAATACTCCAGTCTACGAAAACACATGCTTGTTCATTCTGGTGAGTGGGACACACTTCAAGCTGGACAGCTGAGGAGTTTCTGTAATTAGTGTGCTACAGCTATAGTATTTTAAGTGTCTCATATCTGTTCACAAGAGATCACAGGAAAGTGTGTCCTTTTGTTTATGTGTGTGTGTGTGTGTGTGTGTGTGTGTGTGTGTGTGTGTGTGTGTGTGTGTGTGTGTGTGTGTGTGTGTGTGTGTGTGTGTGTGTGTGCTGTTTCCCAGGTGAGAAGCCTCATCTATGTGGGATCTGTGGGAAGACCTTCTCCCAGTCCGGCAGCAGAAACGTCCACATGAGGAAGAGACATGGAGAGGAGGGACTCACTAGTGAAAGCAGAGAAACAGGTCTTTCTCTCTAACTCACATTATCTCTCCCACACACTCCCACACACACACACACTGCGGTAGGTAGAAATGGTAATCCTTGGATTATGTAGCTGTAAGCAGTCCGTACATTTTAAAATGTGCATACAGATATTGTTCCATGGTTAAAGTTACATTTCGGAGTACGTCTTGAATTCTTCATGACCTTTTGTGGTTAAATAATTTATTATTCAACTTATTTATTCATCGTGACCAATAGATGAATTTGCGCAGAGTGTACATAAGATACATACATTTTTGAAAAAGCAGAGCAACTATAACTACACTACAGCACAGATAGACTTGTTAAGATTATTTTGATGGAGTCAAATAGGACTGAAAAATATGCAAGTTAAATAAGAACAATAACTCAAATTCACCTCATTAAGCTTCCCTGACCTGACTCAAATTTCCTTCTTGCCTTCACCTTACAAAATTACTGAGATACGTTTTTGGAGACTGAGGTAAATCTCCTTTTGTAGCTGTGGGAGATAAGTTTGGTTTGGGGACCTGGATTCACCCCTGCCACTATTCTGTGCATCAGTTTCAGTGCCTCTTATGGGCTGAAAATATCTCTCATTGAGATACTTATGGACTAATTGTACAATATTGACCTAAATTCATTTTGGGTGAAACAATAAACCCAGACGGTGAATTTTCATTCTTCTCACATCTCTGTAGCAGTGGGGAAGCACCGCAGCTGAATCACCACCGAGGAAACAATGCCAAACTTCTAATTATAAAAAACAGATTTATTTGGGCCAGCCTCCCCGAAGAGCCTGGTCTTTTGTAGAAGCAGAGCAAATGAAAATAACACAGAACAACCCCCTCTGTTCTCAAGTTGCATTCATAGACAATAGATTTATTGGATCAGTTATTAAATCCTGCGTGTTGGAGTTTATACAGTCCCAATCAGACCAAGAACCATTTTATCATAGCGGGCTAAAGGTATTTTAAAGTTAGAATTTATGAGCAACTGATCACTTTCAAGTTGAAATAATAAGATGATTCATTATCACAAACAAGTAATCTGAATGGCTCAGTTTAGCATAATCCGGATGCCTTTTAAAGTCATGGATTAAGCGGCTGTGTGTCTTCCACTTCATGTTTCTTTTGTGTCGAATAGTTTTAAGCCAAACTGCCAGTGTGACCTTTTGGAGAGCACTTAAGAGTCTCAAGAAAAGCTGTAATGGGTCCAAGTGTTGTACAGAAACTTCATTCAAGTGTTGTGTGTGTGTGTGTATGTGTGTGTGTGATTGATTGATTGACAGGAGAGGCTCTGACCCATAGCAGTCTGCTGGAGGCAGACGGGGAGACTGGGGACAGTCTGGTCACCATGACAACAACAGTAGAACCCATGAATCTTCATCACGCTATGCTGAGAGCTCCAGGTAGGAGTGTGAAGACACATACGACATCAAGCACAATAATAATATAGTAACATATGCAGGGATGGATATTTCCAGTGTGCGAAATCAGTATCTGAACTATCGGCTGGTAGTTTTCTCAACCCAGACTCAAAACTGTCCCCATTTGTCAGAACGTCAACGAGCCTGTATATTGGATAAAGTTCCTATGCTTGTCCTTCAATTTCGCTAAAACGGCCTGTCAGCTTTCTTCATTAAAACCAAGGAGCATAGCCAGGTGCAAGCTTGCAGAAACTCAAGGACAAATCTGTGAACTTTTTTCCCCCCTGCAAGGTGACGAGTGTCTGGTGAAATGAATTTGAAAATGTCAAGGAGCCCATTTAGGTTCTACCTCTGGACAGATAAAGCAGGACAGGCCTTCTCACTGCTAGACGTCTTTCATGTTACCGTGTAGTTTCTCCTGTTTGAACTTGCCTTGGTGTTTTTGGTTCCTTCAAGGCTCTGCGGACTCGGTGGTGGTTCTCTCTCAGCCACACGAACTGGTGACCATGACGACCGAGGGCCATGCGTACGGAGAAGACGTGGTGGCTCTGCTGTAGTCCGTTATCATGAAACTGTCATACACTGCCCATTTCAACAGCACTATGCTAGTCAGTCAAAGGCGAAGCGGACTAATTAAAGATATCTTTTTGTAAATAGATTAATCATTGACGTTCACCCATGTAGATATTTGTAATTAGCAGCCAATAATGGTTTTATTTTGAGAAGTGTGAAATGCAAAAGTTTGTACAAACAACCTTTTCCTCAAGTTTTTGAAAACAAGTACTCCCAAAGAAATACTGAGACGGGTGTAAAAAAAAATTACGTTTTATGAAAATATAAAGACAATGACCACGCATTGTTACCTGCAATATCATGCAACACAAGTTAAAGGTTGAAATGCAGTGATTTTCCTAATGCAAAACGAGTGCCATTTATTTTTACCCAGAAGTTCAATGGCTGATATAACTGACTGACTGTTAAATTTAAATGTACCAGACATGTATTCCCCTCTCCGCTCATTACTAATAACAAAAAAATTGGCAGTAAGAACTGCTAAGGCACTGTACATCACATTGCTGCATGAAAACACTGGACTTGCACAGCTAGCCTCTCTAGTTATAGCATTACACACAAAAAAATATTAATTTCGAACAAAATTGTGTATCCAGTAACATCCAGTGCTACATTAACAGAATGTGATATTGCTAACAGCTTTCCGTCAAATTTCAGCCCTCAGTGCTTCAGCTGGTCTCGGAGTAAGGCAACAAGTTGCTCATTTACAGCTCAATATATTAACACTTGAGAATAATTGCTTTTAAAAAGAAATGAAGAATCACTCATGAGGCTAGCTACACCCTTAGGAAACAAACAGCAAATGTCTGGGACCGTTAGATAAGGCAGTGAACATTACTCGGTACGTTTGTTATTGAGCACCACCTGAATCAGCAGTATTCGCTCCTCCTCCCGTTGCTCTCTTCTCCTCAGTGGATCTTCAGGTTGCGGAAGTGGTCGAACGTGGCGCCCAAAGCCCAGCTTGCCTCCACGTTGTTCACTTTCTTGGTCAACTAGGAGGGGAAATAGGAGGGGAAAAAAAACCCCAACACCAAATCACTCAAATGCCTTTTTGTATTTATTGAAATAAAAAAGTAACAACAGAATGTCACGTGTAGAATTTATGTTTTTGTCTACTGCATCTGTGTTATATTGTGGTCTGGGGCATCATTTATAGAAAGGTTTTTTTTTTTTTTTAACAAACCTCATGCTTGACACAGCTCTATTCCAGGGTCAGACTTAGCATACTGTTTTGCTGATTATTGGGTCAGTATATTTTTCTCTCAGCCATGACTGCTATGTCAAGCCCTCCCTCTCATCTAGGGATTATTAAAACAGTAATTACAAATGCTAAATGGAGGGCATTCATATCTTAATTAATCTTGTTCATGTGTCTTCGAATGGGAGTTAGAGTATGATTTATATACGACTGGTAAGACTGCATAACTTAAAACGTGCGCACTTGATTCTATAATGCCCAACCACGCTTTGAAACACAATCTTGCTGTTGAGTTGTTGTATGACACTGCCTTACCTGCAGCACAGTGTTCTCCTTGAAGCCAAAGCCATCCTTAAGCAGACAGGTGATGTAGGTCATGTCCATACATAGAAAAGGACTAATGGGACGGTACTTGGTCATCTTGTTGCACACTGAGCAGACAAAAGGGGAATCATGTCTCTGTTAGGTTGGATAATCAGTCATCTGTATGCTGCTGTGAGGTGTGAGGGCAGGGTTTCAGATGAAGGAGGAGAGGACAGAAGTCCGGACCATTGAGATGCACACCGTGTCTCAAGTACAGCGAGCTGCAGATCTGTCACAGTAATGATGCATCGCCAAGCGTTTCAGGACTCTGTGCCCGACTCACCCTCTTTAGCTCTCTTCTTGAAGTCTCTGACCTCCAGCATCCCTCCTCGGGCCCCATCTGCAACACGGGGTGATCGGGGTCATTTGCCTCTCATCTAAAATGCTATACCATTCATTACAATGAGAGCAGGACTACACGCACATTTCCATAATACTAATAATAGAGCTTGTGCCCTTTCAGCTCAGACTGGCAGTGGATAGTGATTTCTCTAATAACTACACACCTATGGCTCGTCAAATCCACAGACAGGTGCTGATGACTCATATTTCACGGACTCTGTCTAGAATTGGATTGGGGAATAATGTCCTGCTGGGTCTGTGTAATTATGTAAGGTGTGTACTGTGTGTGTGTGTGTGTGTGTACTAACCGATAAGGCCTGCATCCACAGCTCTGTCGAAGTAATAGGAGAATGCATAGAAAACACTGCTGTCTTTGAGCTCGTACGGCTGATGGATAATCCCCCTCACAACCTTAAGTACCTCCTGATAACAAAGCTTGTATCCTGCATAACCTGGAGCAGAAACAGAGACCGTGATGTAAATTACGCACCTTATGTTGGGAACACATTAGGAAATGCTGCGCAAGTCCATTTTGCTGGGTTTAGTCAACAATATTGCCCATGTTGAGATGCTTATATAACATTTGCAATTTTATGTATTTTGTTCAAACATGCACCGGGTGCCATATATTGTTGACAGCGTTTTTACTCTGCGGCTGTTTGTACCCGGTTGATATAAATCTTGCTTGCAAGGGAACAAAATCTCACCATCTGGGATCCCACTGACTTGATAGGTGAGCCCTCCAAAGCTCCATTCATCCCTGAACTTCTTCGGCAGACAGGCGCTTCTGAAAACCTGCCAATCCAATCCTGTGAGAGTACAGACAAGAGTTTTATCTGCTGATTGGCTCAGTGGCCACACACCTGGTCACCCTGGTTTTAGACACTGACTCAAGAACTGAGGTAGTTACTAATAAGACAATTTTCTCAAAAGCCCTTTGGTGATTCATTGCACTTCACATCCTTTCTCAGTGTCTCATTGGAATTGTTGATTAGAAATTAAGATTTCAAGTGCATCCCACAAAAACGTCTTTCTTTCATCACCTCCTTCTCTCACTACTTGGAGAAAACAGCGAAGGACAAAACATTCGGGGAATCAAGGGGATACTTGGAGAACTGGCTCACTGTTGTGTCTCGGGATCCTTTTGAGACACACTTACAATGAACACTGGGACTCAGCAGAGCTACAGCTAATGGCAACGGAGTACCTTTCATTCATGTACCTTCTGCACCCAAAGCTCCCAGTGTGGCCAGTCGCGCCGCCATCAGTCCGTTCCCCAGGTAACTGGAGAGAGTCACAGTGTTGTTATGCAAAACCAACCAGGAAAGAAAGAGACTGTCATGTAGCATGTAAGTTACTCTGAAAGTAGGCCAAATAAAAGCCCTCTGCATGTTATCCACATCCTAGTGACTATACAAACAGATTAAGTTTTCATGATGAAAAACCTTTCAGAGGAGAGTTTTGAGTTGTTTCACTGAAAATAACTACAACAACTAGGTCAGTTCACTGCACACAGAGGTTTCATTCAGAGTCCATGTGTAATGCAACTGGTCTATTCTGGAGACCAATTAAAATATTGTGAATAGAAGAGTTACACTCAGTATTTGGGTAATACGGAAGTTATCTTGAATAAGGATTAAGTCAGGCATTAATTATATGCAATCAAATATAATTCAAATCCTTTTTTAGCATGGCTGTCTCTTGCAATTACGCTAATATCTTGCTAAAAGGACAACTAACCATTGCATGGGCAGCCTGGGATTAGTATGTCACTTGAAAGCAGGATATTATAGAAAATCATCTATATTTGCATGAATTAATAAATCCGTTACCTGTGAGTGTACAATTCATATGTTGAATTGAACATGTCAAATCTGGCAGTGTAATCAGCAGTGGGAGCACTTTCAATGGTTTTCTACAGAGGGATATGAAGTATGCAAATTACACATCACAAAGGGGTTAAATTTAATTTGCAGAGAATTGTCTAAACATGCAAATGACTAACCCTCAATTTTGGCAGGAAAGTGATCTGCGTAGATCCTCCACCCAAATCCAAGATTCCCACAGTCTTCTTGTTTTGCACATTCAGGTGACCTAAAAACATTTCACACGACACCTACTTTAATCCAGCAGTTGACTCCACGGCGGAGGAGAGATAATCAGTTACACCTTAGATGCTATCTTCAAAAGGCCTATGTTGGCACGGGACGTGTAACCATAAAGTACAAAATCTCAATGTTGAGGTTGATAAAGATCACACACATCCCCTTCTAAGGAAAGGAATTGTGTGTAGAGTGAGTGTGTAGGTGTACACACTCACTCAGCTTCTGTCTACCAGTGAACAACGGTCTATAATAAGACACCGTGACAATTTCAGCTGACACCGACTTATGCTTAGATATATCTGAGCTCATAAGACACAAGTGCATAAATAGTCCAGGCTTCATTCAATAATAGAAAAAAAACGAAAACGCTGTAGACCATGTAGACACGAGTTTTCAGACCTCACCTGTCAGAAAGTTCACAGATACCCAGGCCAGGATTCCTACATAATAGAAATTAGCAAACAAGCAAACCAAGAAAGAGAAAACAGTCATTTCAGGGGGAACTTACAAGCTCAATTTTAGAAATGATAACCACATATTCTCATAAAAATTACAATGGTTACAGCATACAAACACTGACAAGTGCAAACACTTGAGCAAGAGCTATAATTCAAAAAACAAGTCTGAAATGCTGACAAATCAATTACACTGCAGCATAACATGTGGCCTAACACCATAACATTTTTTCACCACGTAATTACAGCCTTTTAAGGTCACAACAACTTTGTGGCCAAAAGCAATTCCATTTTCTAAAGTGTCATCATAAAAGATAGCAATAATCTACTGCAATTTAGTTAAATGTCTTCCGTAAACAAAGACTTCATAATGAAAATGCATAGCACGCTAAAACTGGGGGAGAGGGATGACTGATGCCACCTACGAAGTACTGCAGAAACAACTTGAGTGACAGTGATAGCTGACGAATGACTTTGAGTGGTGCTTGTCAGGGCCAAGGGTGGGCAGACGTTACCTTCATTTGTACCGTTCATTATGCTGACGCTGTTGTCTGGGACCAAAAAAGGAGATTCGTCAAACACGTCTTGAACCTGAAGGAGAAGAAGGGAGGGGAGGGGAGGGGAGGCGAGCGATAGAAAGAGGGAGACAGAGAAAGAGAGAGCACAAAAGAGCAAGAGAAAGAAAGCAGCAGAGCAAGAGGGAGAGAGCACAAGGGAGCCAGGGAGAGAGAGGAATGGCCTTAATGTTATCTGCTGTAATGGTAGCTCATCCAGAGGTGCCCTCCACTAGAAGGGATTAATTAATTCCCCCAGGGGGATTAATAAAGTATCATTTATCTCCCAAGGTGCCCCCGGGCCATCCATTACTACCTTATCCCCTGCACAAGAGCCTTCCACCCTAAGCTCACTCCACCACTCTGATAACAATGCTTTTCCTCCTCTGCCTCTGTAGTACCTGTCATGCCACTGAAACCTCCTTTCACTTTCTGCCTGCTCCCTCACAGGCTAAGAAGTTGCTTTACCCTTCCTCCCTTAGCAGTGTCAGACAGTGCAGTGTCCAACATCTTCCCCCATTACACACACCTGCACTGTACCTTATCTCAGCCCTCCTCGCCGTCTAAACAGTGCTCACAATGTTCAGTCTTTGTATCTCATGTCTAAGTGTCCATGCAGCCCTTTACCTTGTCAAGTAGAGCCTCTGCTTTCTCTCGGGGCAGCAGCCGGAGTCCAGCTGTGGCCCTGAGGACCACCGGGGTCCTCTTCCACTCCAGACGAGGGACGGTCTTCTTGGCCACCTTCAACAACATCCTCACTGTGTGCCCACCCTTTAGAGACAGACACACAATGCTAAACACAAAGCAGCACTGCACTGCACAGCAGAGCAGTCTTTTCACTAAAAGATAAAACGGTGGCGGGTTGGAGCTGAGAAAACACTTGAGGTGTCATGTGTCGGATGTGGCTGCTTCAGTCTTCACTTGTTTGTCATTTAGCTTTTCTCACTTCCTACTTTCCTTCATTACCAAAGTGATTCCCTGCAAAGGCAAGTTTTTGGCAGCGTTTCTGTATATGATATAGAGACAGCGGACCTTTTCCTTTGGTTCAATACAATTGATTAAATTTGACAATGTACTCACCATTTCGGGTGAGTCAGCATATGCTGACAAGCCAGGCTTTATGGAATGGAACATCTCATTGTCCAAAACAGGCAGCTCCACTAAAAGATACAAGATCCCCCCATATCAAATATGCAGCAGCTATTAAAAGCATTAAGAGGTCTAAATCTGCTTAGCATACATATGCAGAATATATCTCCTTATTCAAGACAATGCATGTTGAATATTATTACTTGAAAAATAAATAAATTAAAGTACAGTCTATGCAGTTTGCAGTTTTACATTTGCAGAAATAGTAATTAAATAATTAAAGAGTACTAATTTGCAGTTTCACAGAACTGAGAGACTGTGAGAGAAGAGAAAGGAGGGTGACGAAAGAGAGATTCAATGCCATCGCATCTACCTGTCTGCTAATCAGCATTGCAAAACTGCTCATTTGCATTGTAAATAAACTGACTTCATTAAATGTTTCACAAGCCATGTTTGTACAGCACATGACAAAAATCTTCATCATCATTTAAAGCATTTCTCATACTATCATGCAATCAACAAAGTAGGACAGAGTAATCACTACACTACCTGAGTCAGTCTGGATGAAGGTGTAGATGTGGATGCGTGTCCCTGTGCTCCCTGCATCAAACATCACCCCATAGAAGATGCGGCTGAAGTTGGCTGGGCGGCTCAGACTGGGGAGGATGCTCCCGATGCTGTTGGTCAGGTCCAGGAGAGAGGTCCTGGCCTGGGCACGGCTCAGCCCCGCTACAGCCAGCAGGACCAGCAGCAGCAGCGCGGGCACGACGGGCCTCATCTTCACTCTGGAGGATCAGCAGAAAACAACAGGTCTGAACGAACGAACTGAACGAAGCAGCTCAGGGTAAACAAGAGGACCGGGTGTCGCTGCCTATTCTTGAGAGATGTTAAGTCGCGGGGTGACAGGCAACAGAGGAGTAAGGAGCAATCAGATGAAGTTATTTACTCTGGCCTTTGACCACACCCTTTTAGTCATTCTACCCAACCGCAGGGAAACATCCCGAGATCAGTGCAACCTCTCTACCTGCTGAGTCAACTCCTGCAGAATGGAGACGATCTAAAAAAAACAAAAACATAATTTCACAGGGTTGGACTTGGATATAGATCAGCTTCAAGAGTGTTGGTAGGGGGCCTTATAACATTTTTCCTTTTTAAAAAAATGACAAGAATTCAAATATCCTTTTCCTTTGATCTTAAGAAGTTCAACCAATATCCATTAACCTGACCAACTGTCTAGAAAACTGAGATCCAACACAATAAACAATGATGTCTTAAAGCCCCAGTCAGGCATTGCCGTATGACAAACCCCTGTTGAAACACTGTCACCCTGCTACTGACTTTATTTACATAGAAATCCACTGGATTATAATCCAATGACTAGCAATTTACAATGAATGAGCATGTAGGGGTTAATTGTCTTCCTCAGTTACAGGACTCTCTAACCACTAGGCCACCCTGTCACCTTCCCTTTATTCTTCATTGATGATTACTGAAATGCTTCAGAAGCTAAGTGGAAGCTATATGAAGTATCGATCTGTGACATGCTTGTCTTGTGATATGTGATCCTTGTCTCTGTATTATGGTGGTACATCCTATGCCGTGTTATGTTGTTATGTGTTTTATGTAATGAACACTTGCTGTGGAAAAAGATTTCCCTCCATGGAGAACATCTATCTATCTAGCCTATCTATCTAGAGTTAAAAGAATAGGTTTATTCCTCAGTTTTTATTTGCATCTTGCAAAGGGAGTGTTCTCCTCTGTGTCTGTGTGATCTTTAAAACGTTAATTCTCCTAAAAAAAATGATGGGCTTTATCAATCTGAGCCTTATTGTATGACTGAGATCATTGTCATGTCTGGTCTGGATGTACGCTCATTCAAAATGGTTTTCTGTTGAAAAAAGATAGAAACACAAAATGACAAAATGCACCAGCATCTATTACTGAGAGCTGTCATTTCAGTCTATGTGTATTCACTGGAGGACACTGCCAAATCCGGGGGTGTTTTGGTGCTCACAAGAACTTGCCTTTCACAATCCTGCACTCAAATGGAAGCTGGAAAAAGGATTCTTACAATCCTCTCTGCATTTGAATTAGCAATGATTTCTATAATGGTTTCATAAATGAGTGCTATTGTCTGAGTGTTTGATAGGACTGACAGTATGGCATGAGTTTTAAATTTTTTGAAGTTGTAAAAGGTTAATTTACATTTGTAATGCTTGTAAACAATGGAATAAAACAGACCGCTGCTTTGATATTGAAATATTAAGGTTCTGTACTTTACAAGGAGAATCCAGGGGCTGCTTCATTGACGATGAATTAAAAACTGACTATGGGTTTTATATCTAAATACACTTAATTTCATTGTGGCATTAACAGATATGAACCAGAAAATGTTGGAATAAAATCTACAGTCACAGAGTCCATAAAGTTAATAATCCATTGTCAGCGCTGTCAATGATGCAGTTTCACTGTCAGTGAAACCGCTCCAGGATTTGTCTCACCAAGGTCTCTAGCTTTGAGAGAGACTCATAAATCTAGTCTAGGAGATTTTCCTTTACAGAGTATTTCTGTATTCTTCCACTGGCAGGATATTTGATATTCACTTACAGCACTATTTCTAGAAAGCTCATGTGATACTGAGTATGATCTAAGGCGACAATGTCTGTGACAGCTAGCTAGACTTGTTTGGGCTTGTAGCTGAAGTCAAGTCCATAGCTAACTTTATCAAATTGAATGATAGCAAATTAAACACCAGAGTATTTAACACTCACAGGTTAACTGTTAGCTAACGATAGCTAACGTTAACTGGTTTACTAACGTTACTGTAATCTGTCACTTCACTGTTATGCAATAGGTACAGTAAGCCTGTTACCTTCCTTGACTATCACGCTACATACCAGATACACTTAATTTGCAGTGTTATATTAGGATTCATGACCAACTAACGCTAAATGAACGTTAGCTTAGCTTCTCAGCACATGCAGTCAACTGATATTAGCAAGCTAAGTAGCGAAGTTAGCTGAGCGAAGTTAGTTGGCTGCCGGTTACAACGTGCTCCTCAAAGAAACTTGAATTTTGAACAAAACTAAAAAGACCTGTGCCTATAAAATACAGCACAAAACTCTATTGAAGAGTTATCTGAACGCTAAACATAGTTCATGCTCACCATGGTGTCCGACTAGCTACTCTTCTCACAGCTGTTACCGTGACGTCACCCCTGTTATGATAAACACCAGCTGAAGTTGTTTTCAGCAGCCTCGGTCTCAGAGGTTCATGTCAAAATGACAAACATGCTGAGTAGAAGTACACAAACAGCCCACAAGACCAATGTCTAGCATGCTTGATGGAGTCAAGGGGAAACCATCAGTAATTAATTTTCTGCCAGCAGGAGCATATTTCTAATGTTTTCATTTTACAGGCAGTCAAAACAGGATTAAGTCAAATTCAAATGATGTGGCCATGATGTGGCTATATCTTTCATCTCTGGAGTTCATTAAGCTGTTTAGATCTGCATCCTTTATGCTTCTGCATATTACCTAGATTTGCACAAAGAAAATTGCAAACCAGGGAACTGTTTCATAACAAATCAGAATACAGCTGTTTTACTCAAACAATGAACTGCAGACACAAAAAACCTCAGTGTTATCTTCTGTAATCTGCTTCTTCTTAGAGCCACATCTTATTTGGTGGCCTCAAGACCTTAAAACTATTTACTTAACAGTCAAGGAGACAAAGTTTCTTAGATACTTTGGATCGAAAGGTGTCTAACAAATAACTATGGTGCAGCTACAAACAATTTATTCCAAGGAATTTCACCATAACGATTCAAAACAGTATCAAGTGTCAGGTTTTATCACATGTAACACAATGCAATACAACTTCTCTACCATACATGGCCAGAAAAAGAAAGCATCACTGTGATACTACAGAGCAAACTGTGAACCTATCAAATTCAAACACACACTAAACCAGACACTGGACAGTACAGGACAAACAGTTTGAGTACAACAGCTGGAACCGTAATTTAAATGTCACTGGAGTGTTATAAAATGATGATGAACCATGTAGCTTTTGTTCAATTTATCTCCTTTTCAAATATCTACACAATGCTGATACACAGGGCAAGTGAAAAAAATAGCAGAAACTGATGGAAGAACTTTGGAAGAGCTTTGATTTCTCTGAGGCAGAATCCTACATCCTTTGCTTGATTCCTCCTATAGGTTTTGAGAAAGGTGAAGGCAGAGTTCACAGGGGATCAAAGAAATGGCCGACTAATAGACCATGGTCTTTCTAGTCAGTACAGAAAATGAACACAAGGAACATGATGGTAGAAAATACAACCCCCTTGGAGACTCTGTGACAGCATCATTCATTGCATCAATCCGGTTATCTCCCCCTTCTTGTGAGAAGAGGTAGCATGTGGCTTATATTTGAAATGGAGAGCTTGTTTGTGCAACATCGTCCAGGTTGTTTGAAGTAGCAGAACCACTGACTAATAATCCTGTAAAAATATTTCTATACAGTAACAGACTTGCAACCTTTATCGATAACCCCCCTCAGGCTCCTTCTTAAATATTAAGGCATATCAGTAGTCACTGAAGGTTATGCTGGATGTAATCACACATCTATTCTTGGGTCGCTCTTGTCAATTTAGCGTCCCATGGTTGGCATGGTAACAGCTGGGCTCGTCAGGGTGGCATCCTCAGCCTTCCACTGTGACGTCACCGTCTTGATCTGAGTGTAGAACTGGATGCCCTGGTGATAGAAAGAGAGACAACTACTGTGACAGGCAGCCACCCAGAACATTTCTACAGGGGAGTGTGTCTGTATTGTGAAAGTATTTTGTTTTGATGTGTAGTATTCAATGTTTTAACACGTGATGCAGCTTGTTTCTTATTTACCTGCTTGCCATAGAAGTTAGTGTCTCCTCTGAATGAGCCTCTGGAGCCGGTGAAGGAGAACATGGGCAGGGGGACGGGGATAGGCACGTTCACGCCAATCTGTACAAAAAAAAAACAAAAAAAAAACACACATGATAAGTCACCATAATATCAAGAAGTTATGATGCATAATTACTACAGGAATGCAAACACATCAAAAACCTGAAGACACATTATAGCTAGTGTGCAGTGGACATACTCCCCCAGAATTTTTTTGGGGAAAAAAAAGTGTTTAAGAGCCTATTTCTAGTATTTATTTTTTTATATAAGACTATATGAAAAGCTCTTTAGGTCAAGTTAATGGCACCACAAAATTATTCCAAGAGTAACTTTGATTCAAAGGATGAACATTTGAAAAAAAAAAAAAAAAAAAAAAAGCTCCAATGACTATTCCCCACTTCATGTGACGTAAACTCAGCAGAAACTGCAGTCACATTCACAACCGTCACATTCACAAAGGGAGAAGAGTAGTCACAGCCGAGTGTGACACAGATGGAGGGAGAAAGAGAGAAGCGAAAGAAAAGAAACACCGATAGAGGTTTTGCCTGTCGAATTGTGTTTTTCTGGTCATAAGACGGCCAATAACCCCCCAGTCTCGTATGTTTAAATTGGTGCAGCCATATCTTGTATATCTGGCCCGGTCTCCCGGATTCCAATTGAATAATTGTTACACCCCTAGTCAAGATAGTACAGAATGAATGAGAGGAATAACAAAGAATTATGGAGTGGATAGAGAGAGAGAAATGGGGAGAGAAGAAAGGGGACAGAAGGGAAAAGGGCAGAGAGCAAAAACGGAGCATTTCCGTTGGAGCCTCTCTGCTTTGCCTGGCAGCGGGAAGCCAATGTATCAGCCGACATCCAGTTAGCAAAGATGATGGCTCTGATGCTGACAAGATCGTCTGACTCACTTGGTTAAATAACAGTCCAATAAAGCAATATATAACAAGTGTTTCTTTCCTCATTCTCAAACTGACACCGCCCCCACCTTCTAACCCAATTTGTCTGCTACATAGCTTCGGGACGGCATCTCTCACCTGGCCGACGTCCACCTCATGTGTGTATTTGCGTGCAGTGGCTCCGTTGCTGGTGAAGATGGCGGTGCCGTTGCCGTAGGGGTTCTTGTTGATCAAACCGATGGCGTCATCAAGATCCTCGGCCTCCAGGACTACGAGCACTGGGCCGAAAATCTCCTCCCTGTAGCACGTCATGTCCGGCTGGGGAGAACAGCACAGTGAGTTTCCCCTACCGTTTAAATGGTAACTCAGAACCTAACCCAATTCCAGTTCCTGTCTCACCGTAACATTGCCCAGGATGGTGGGTCCTACAAAGTTTCCATTCTCAAATCCCTTGACTTTGACATTTCTGCCATCCAGCAGCAGCTTGGCTCCCTCATCCACCCCGCTCTGGATCAAAGAGTCCACCCTGGTCTTGGCTTCAGGAGAGATCAGGGGGCCCACGTCTGCCCCAGGCTGATCGCCTTCAGGGCACACACACACACACACACAAAATTAGGATATCATTTCCACTTACACAGGATCATACACCCCAGTATTTTATATCAAATCCATGAGAACAAGCTGTATTCATTTTAGCAAAGAGATAGTGTTGAAATTACCTGCATTGACACGCAGTGCCTTAGAACGCTCTACCAGCTCTGGGAGCCAATCACGAGCCTCTCCCACCAGAATGGCAGTTGAGAGAGCCATACAACGCTGACCAGCTGCCCCAAAGGCAGCGCCCACCAGCTGGTTGAGTGTGTTCTCTTTGTTGGCATCAGGCATCACCACACCATGGTTCTTGGCACCCTAAAATGCAAAAATGTAGGACATGGCTCTGTAGGATTTTTCTCTGCAATACGTTGTAGGACATCAAACAGATGCAGAAAAAGGCTAATCACATATTTAACAAACCTCAGGGATTTGCAGCCAAGAACTAAGCTTTAGTCTTGGTGAAACAGCAAGAGCAAATGTTTTTGTCCGTAACAATGTGCGCCGTGCGTAATGTGTGGGTTATCATGGAAAATAACCGTTGCTACCCAGAGCGATAGATAATCACAAACACAAAAGTAGCATATTTAGCCGAAGGATGTTAAAATGTAGTGTTGTGTGTTCTGGATGTACCATGTTAGACTGCACTCTCTTGCCGTTCTTGGAGCCCCGCTCATAGATGTACTCTCCTGCCTGGTTGGAGCCCACAAAGCTGATAGCTTTGATAGCAGGATGGTCACAGATGAAGTTCACCGCTACATGAGAGATACAAATGGATACTGTAAATCCAGTCCCCTTCTTCTTCACTGCACCCTGAAGGCACAGCGGCCACTGATACAGAGTTTAAAATGGGTCTCTCTTGCCTACAGCATTTTGGTGAATTACTTAAAGACATAGGTGCCACACATTATGCAAACCACCATCTACATATTGCCAAAGGGTATATCATTAGTGTTTAAATGATCTCTGGACCTTGCTTTTTGCTTAACACACACACACACAGCGTATTTGTCTGCTTCTGAATAAACAGACAATTTAAAAAACAAACACACTTCTTGCTACCCCTTTCCATATTTCATGCTAATGTTGTGCAGTCACACACACACACACACACACCTGCATGCTGGCCGTGGATGACGTTGAGTGTGCCATCTGGTGCCCCAGAGTCCTGGAGCAGTTTGGCCAGGAGCATGGCGCATCCTGGGACCCGTTCAGAGGGTTTCATCAGGTAGGTGTTGCCACACACCATGCCAATGGGGAACATCCACAGAGGTATCATGGCGGGGAAGTTGAAAGGAGCAATGCCGGCACACACACCGATGGGCAGCCGGTAGGTGTAGGTGTCCATGTCCTTTGTGATGGAGGGCAAGGTTTCCCCCAGCATGAGGGATGTAATGCTGCAGGCGTGCTCAACCACCTCTAGGGGGCCAAGAGGAGGAGAGAGGGTGAGATAAACCCCAGGAGAGGTGCAGCATCTGAGAGATGAGCTACACAGTGAACTAATGGATAATACATGTTGGTGTCTATATTTTATTCAACATGATTTAATGTACACCTTACAGTGTATTATCCAGTTTGTACCTTGGCCAAATCTTTTTTTCTCTGGAGGCCAAAGATAAAAAAAATCGGAACAGTTTCTTTTATTTCTTGGAGAAAACTGTTTTTGTGAAATCAAGTTGGTCCCTTTGCCAGCACTGTAGTAAATCTCTGCAATGCTGGCAACCCACACCTGCCAACACAGCCTGGCCTTCAGCTGATAAGTTAAAGTTAGTAACCCAAAATGATTTGGGCATCCCAAAACTGGGCACTACACTAAGGAGTACAAAAATACTTTGGCAGCTCTATCTTGTAGTGAGCAAAATATATATTTCTTTTTATTTTGGAGTTCCAATGGCTTTTTAATTTGTCAACATCTCTGTCGCTGATGCAAATCTGCTGATGTCAACAATCGCGCCTCACTGAGAGGAATTGAATAATAATGTTTGAATAGCTTGTAAATAAAGCAGAGCTTTACAAAGAGGCATAAAACCCAGTAACAGTAAAATACCAAAATGGTCACATTGTACTGTTACATCTACCGTTTCGATGATCCTTGCTTTATTAAACTGGGCATTTTGAAGACTTCTTGAAAATCAATGTATGCAAGCCTTTATATGTTGGGGGGTGTCCAGTTACACAAAAATAATGGCTGTGGTATAAAGGCGTAAACAAATGTACAGACTTGTCTTCGGGAGATAAGAATATTATAGACAACAGAAAACAATAAGGGAATTTGATGTCCAACATCCAACATGCATTCACCAGCCTTCTTTACTCAACAGAGCCATCACAATCCAACAGCTTAGCTGGGAGCCAGGGCCACGCTTTACTTACGCAGTCCTCTAAATACATCTCCCTCAGCATCGGCAAGGGTCTTGCCCTGCTCCAGTGTGATCACCTTAGCCAGCTCTTTCTGAAATATCAAGGGGGGAAACCTTCTGAGCAAGAGTTCAAGACATCAGCAAGGAATAATTGTTTAAACCATTACACATATAGCTACTCCCTTGCTCTCCAATTTGTTCTCTAGGAAATGGAAAAACACTGATCGATGATGAATAAAAAAAAAAAGTCTGAGGCATATGAGAGAGGGAGAGAGAGAGAGAGAGGGAAAGAGAGAGAGAGAGAGAGAGAGAGAGAGAGACATTTCCTTACAATGTTATCCTTGATGAGCTGCTGGTAACGAAGGAAGACCTGCTGCCTGCTGAGGATGGAGGTCTCGGACCAGGACTGGAAGGCCCTGGAGCAGGAGTCCGCCGCTGCCAGCATCTCTCCCTGGGTGGCTTTGGGAACCCGTCCCACCACCTCATTAGTGGCCTGAGGAACAGGAGACAGCCCAGGACAATCCAGTCAGGTTATATTACACTTGACTGAGAGCAGGGGAAGTAATCAGTGTTATTGCTATGCATTAGTCCATCGATATTCATATTTTTAATTTTTTTATATTGTTGTTGATGTGAAATGTTTGGGGAGTGCGAGTAGATGGCTGCTTTAGCATTCTATTATCATCCATCGCTGCGTTGCTGGAGGCAAACACTTGACAAGGCAATTGCCAGTGGGGCTTATGGGGGACATAAATTCATCAACATGCATTTTCAGTTCAACTGGCTATGTAGAGGGGGTTCAAATTGAACAGCAGCTTCATGCCAAGTTACTATTACAAAGTTCCACTGGTTATTTGTATTATGTACAGCACATATCTCGTTACTGCAGGAGCTGTGTGGGTTAGGTTCAGTTCTTCATCCAAGCATACTTACAGGGTTGTGAATGTCAAGCCATTCAGAGGTGTTGGACTCTACAAACTTGCCATCAATGAACAGCTTGGTGGTGGGCTGGAGCATTATTACAGAAACACAAAAATTACAATGATTAAATTCACTTTCTCTATGGTTACATCACCACTAGGGCCATTTATGTAATCGATCCATCAATACATAATCAAATATGATGCATCATTTTAACAAATTCCATACAATATAAACAATCTGTGCTGAACAACAGACAATTCATCCACTGATGAGTTATGAAAGCTGATGACTGAAAGCTCTTACCACTGAGGAGGAGTAGCACATGCGGCCCAGCTGGAGAGGGGCCTGTAACAAAATAAAACCAAGGCATTAGAGAACTTCAATTCATATTACAGTTCTCATTTGCTTTAACACGTTTTCTGAAACATTGTCAACAGTCTCAAAACTGCAAGTGCAAACACCACAACAGTTTATACTGTGTAACACAACACTATATTTCACCTGCAAAACGCTGTAACTCTTAACTCCTGTTTCAAAAGTAAATGAATCCATCAACAAATCCAATCAATGTCACCAAATTTAAAGTCCCCCTTATCATTGCTTAAACCAAGACAGACAAACTGCTAACTACTGGCATCAATATGACACAATGTACCCTGAAAATGTGTTATTTTACTTTATACCATATTGAGACAATAGCAGCCTACTGGAAAATACTGTCAAATTGTCATTTTTCTATGTAGCTGACTGCATAGTTTTGCCGTCAAAGATTATGCCACAAAAACACAAAAGTCAACAAAAATATTTATTCAGTTTTCCCATTGCATACCTTTACAGTAAAATACAAAAAATCCAAGCTTGTAATGCAAGCTTGTATATGTCAATATATTTTACACAACAATACCAGATCACTTACGTAATATGTGTGTGTGTGAGTGTGTGTGTGTGTGTGTGTCAGTTTATTGAATGTTGGTTGTACTATTTTGCATGCAAGGACACTATAAATATATGTATAAATGCATGCATTCAACCGAAAAGCAGCGTAATCCATTTTGATCAGCAATACTTGAATACTAAATACTAAATGTGCTTCACATTTGCATTTTGTGTAAAAGCAGAGAAATGATAGTGCTGTGAGCAAATGAGTAAATGATTGAATGGGGTATTTCACACACTGTTTCAAGTAGATAATCATCCGAGGATTATGTGTTTAAGTAATTGAGAAAAACTACATTTCTAGACCAAGGCCCCAGGAACAGGAGCAGTCTGTTTGCATAATTGACTCGTAACTCCTGTTCACGTGATGCAAATAACACCTTACCTACCCAACTACTTTGAGCCACGCATAAATATTAAATGCCTGCAAGCGAGAAGGAGGGGTGACTGTCTGCAACGTGTGTGCAAGGCAATGACTTTGTTAGCTAGGTTCAGTTAGCTCTTTCTAGCTGCACACAGCGTCTAACAAAACAACGTTTCTATAAAACAAGAGCACGAATTAGCTTTACCTTCTTGTTCACTAGGGACCTGGCGAGAATCGCTGCCATTGTTGAAAGTCGCTTGTTTCTATTCCTGCTCCGGAGCCCTTGAACCAACCCGAAAAACACCCGAGTGCAAGAGAACTTTATGTAGCACAAATCATGCAGCCAAGCGGCGGAGGACAGAGGTGAAAGCCAATGCTGCGCTTTCAAACGACCTCTACGTCTCCACAGTCTCGATTTCAGTGATTAGCACGAGTGGAGATGATGTGTAGATCAGTGAAAACTGCGCGTTTCCGTTTCTGTTTCCGTTAAGCGTGGGCGGGACAAGCCCAATTTAAGAACCAATCAATTCGCGCAAATTGCCAGCCGCCCTAAATTTTATGAAGCTGATTGGCTGCTCTACAAAGGCAGCCCCAACCACCACTGATTAGACCCGCCTCATCTCCTTTACATATCTTTCATTGGTCCAAAGTCAAACTGTGTAATTCAACCTAAAACAACCCCACTCAGTAACTTTGGTGTGAAAAATACAAGTTTATGTTGCATTAAAAAAACGTCCAGTACTGCCAGCATGAGGACCCAGCACTTTTAATACACCTTCCCGAGTGGACTAAACGCATTTTTTGTGGGGCAAGGAAACTCTACCTAGCTACTCAAGGTAACGAACACCTAGTGGCAGTGACAGTTTCCATGGCAACATACACACAGGCGACATGGAGTACCTATACTGGAGTTGTCATGACGTTGCAGGGTGGATTGAATCCATAGGATATCCACAATATAAAGTAAGTTGAATTCACCTGACTAAAACTGAGATAATACAGGCTATGCGGTTACAGAGTAGCGTCCGTCAAGCTGTCAGTATTTAATTTCTCAACGCCCTAATCCATTTATATCGCAGGCATGTTTCACGGAGAACCTCATCACTGGAAGAAAACTCATTTATGTGAATTGTGTCTACCTTCCAAGACTAGGGATCACAGATTTCAAAGATATGCAGGTAAGAAGAAGAAGAAACTCTTTTGTTTGTAAGTTTCAGAGAGACTAGTGTCAGAAATTGGAGATTGATGTGATTATGCAAACATCTTGTCTGCCAACAGCGCCCAGCTCCTCTCTCTCCTCTCTTTGTGCCAATTACCAAACAGTGCTGTTATATCTTTCAAAATGGCAAAGATGGTGGCTCACACAACTTTCAAATGCTCAAATTTGTGTTTTAGCATATGATGTGTAACAAAATACCATGCCACCGTTCAATATACTGTATGTTAAATATTATGTTACCAATATTGCACCTCAAAGCTCTCTCCAATGTGTGTTTCAGTAAATATAAGATTAGTTGGTGCCAGCTCAGTTGCACATCACATTTGGCAGTTTAGCATGCTTCTTTTTAACAGTGTGACATCCAATTAAAGTTTGGATTTGGAACTGAGCATCATTGCCAATAAACACCAGATAGATCAATTGTATCTCATATATGCTGTTTACAGTCAGGAGGATTGTTTTTGTTATCTCTCCCTCAGGTCAGAGCTAAATGAGCCAAAAGTGCCTTTATGTACTCTGCTCCCTCTTTATGGAGCTCACTGGAAAATCAAGCAGAAAATCTAAGAATAAAGCTTAAAGAACTGTTCTCTCTTGGTGACTTTAAACTGATAATGAACGATCCTGAGACAGATTGACTCAATAAGGAGTTGTCTTTGCTTTATTTAGTCAGGATTAAAATAGGTTTGGCCTATAAACCAGTATACTGTTTTGATAGACTGTTGCCTTTTGGAGCGCTTATGTAGAAAATGTCACCTTTTTCTGTCTTTTATGTGATTTTATCTTGATATATTGTTGTTGATCTGCAACTTTTTTTGATTCTTATCAGGATGCTGCTTTCTTGGCCAGGTCTCCCCAGAAAAAAAGAGGCTTTTAATCTCAGTGGGACTAACCTGGTTAAATAAAGGTTAGATAAATAATATATATGTTATCAGAGGACTCAACCCTGCCGTGTGCCCCGCAGGTCATCTCTGCTCGCGTGCGTGAGCTGCTGGGGATCACAGAGCCCCTGTGGAGCCGCAGCATCGCTGACCCTCCACGGGACGGCATGGGGCTGTTCCTGGAAAAAAAGAGCCAGACGGGCGAGCGGGCAGACAAACTCACCTACCAGCAGTTCCTGGACGACAGGCGTCAGTGAAAACCAGAAGTCAATCACAACAGTAAAAGAGTACAGCAAAGCGCAAGGCATGTCAGTGTCATTTCCTATGGACTGTTAGCTCAGGATGGCTGTGATGGGACAGTAACTATGTCACATGCAAGGCTTGAAATTACCACTTGCCACCAGCCAGGTGCTAGTGAGTTTTGGGTGTGGCTAGTAAAACTCAGTTATTCTACTAGCTGTTTTTGCAGGTAGCCAACCTATGTTCTTCATATCTTAGCATGAAAATTACTTCAGCTACCAAGAAATTTAATTGGCAAGTGAAGATTTGAATCTACTAGCCACTGTGGACGGTTGACTATAGTTTTGTACCATGTGGTCTAATGAGGAGACTGGATATCACCACCGGTCCTGCTGTAACAAAGACTGACACAACACAGTGTCACAGTTACACATCTAACACCAGTCATTATGTATTTTTGTACAGTTAGAGATGAAAATCTGTTCTGGATAGCTATGAATGCTTAAACCACTTACACTGAGGCTATTCCTATTGATCTGAAGTGCGTCAGTTGTAACTGGATGGAGCTATTGATCTGGAGTAGAGCTCCTCGGGGTAATTCTCTGGATGACAACAAACACCTATTTGGAAGTGCCAAGAGGCCCAGGAGCAGCACAGGCCATTGTTCTTGGGAATAAAAACACTGAGTGTGCGACTATCCCCTCCAAGAAGGCGACTGTGCCGCTGTAATAGACCTATTCATGTGTGCCTTGCCAACTTGCACTAAAGGCCATACAACCCTGTGCATCTGATAGTGATGGGTTCGGGTGCCAGCCAGACCCACAGGGAGCCAGCGCTTTCGATTTAAGCCAACTCGACACTTTCTTGCCAACAATCTATGTAATACATGCAGAAATATTCAGCTATACTGTAACACCCAAGCTTGAAAAACAGTGATTTACCATAAAGTGCAGGTAGACCGGCCTACTGTAGATTTTCACCTCAATGGTTTAATGCAGAAGAAGATGGATGGTTTTCTGATAATATAATCTAATATCAAGTTTACACTGGATATTGCCTGACATATTTTCCTAAATTGCTAGATTAAATATCTCTTCATTAGCATTTTCCTTATGATTGGCTCTTGCCTATCTAAATGATTACTGATTGACTAACCTTCTTGCAGTCCTACTACTACTTTATTCTTTTGGAGAGAGAGAATGTTGCGCTTATGGATAGGCCTACTGCATTTTCGTGCAGCAGAGTTCAATCTACATGAATAAATTATGATTCCTGCCTGTGAGATAGGCTGGGAGGCATTGCATCTGTCTATGCACACAAATGGTCTCTGTGCAGCTCGGGGCGCACAGATTACCATTCCGAGCACAGCACCTCTGGTCAGAAATGGAGCTGGATCGGTGGCAGCGAGAGGTTGACAGTAGTCCGGGGGCAGAAGAGGGGATATATGGCAGCAACCTTTCAGTCAATCTGGATTAACTCAACACTGAGCCCTGCGTCGCTGGAAAACCTCGTGAAAGCGATACGAACATCTGGCTGGATTCAGCAGCACACCAGTCACTCAGCGCTGTAGATAATAAAGCAGCCTGTCGCTACAAAGGCGTTTTCTCTTCTGGAGGTGCATGCAGGCGAATGCGCAGTAGAGGCGATCCTGCACAGCTGCAGCCTCAAAGCCATACCGGGACCCTTCAGGTTACGTTTTCTGGTTTTTAACATAGGCGACGGCGGGCTGTATTTGTCGGTGAGAATTTACCGGTCGGAGGGCATCGGAAGGGAATCGTCCTTTATCTGTTGGTCATGGATTTCTTGAAGGGCATCGGTGGTTTCGCAGGCCGTCGCACGCTGATGTAGGAGCCAAGACGCGCGTTTTCGGGACACCTGAATTATCTCCAAGAGGCACCGTCGGTCCTGTTTTAGACGAGGCTCCTTCAGTATGCTCGTAGCCCCACTGGGAGGGAATAAGCTCCAAACCACCCTCCATTGACCTGGGTTGATGTTCCATCTGCAAGGTAAATTCAACATTTTATAGGCTGCAAATGGTGTGAATTATAGCTCCTGAACTCTTTTGGGAAACTGTCTTTCAAGAAGCGCAATATACTGTTGACTTGGAGTAGTTCTCCCAGGACCCATCTGAAAAAAGGTGGAGAATTTCCCTTATGACAGGGGTTATGCGTATAGGCTGTAACCCGCTAGCCCAGGACCTGTACCGCAAGGTCAAAAAAATCTCCTCATTTGCTAAGGAACGCGGTCAGATAGCAATTTTATTTTTAGTATCCACTTGGCTGCATGCTGTTTTTTCTACAGGTGAAACTGAATCATGCCTAATGCGCCCATTACCCAGTCCGCTCTCGGATGTATGCAGGACAAGATTGATTTCAGATGTGAAATGTTTGTGTGTTTTATCATATCTTTTATCAGCCTAAAGAGGGACCGGTGATATCTGCTGCTGTAATGAGGTGTGTGCTCTGGTTAAACCACGGCTGATATGCAAATTACACGTCAATCATTCACTTGGTAAGGTGTGATAAAGTCTAAATCAGGCCAAGTAAGAAAATTAATTACTGGTTAAGTATGTAGGCAGGGAAATATAGTGCCAGGTGACTGATATAGACAAGTGAAAATATTGTCCGGGAGATTTATAAACGATGAGGTATAATGATCTTGTTTAATGTCGAGTGTTAGTTATCACATATCTTATTATTCATGAGTGCCTGAGGCACCATTGTAACTGCTACACCACTGAAACCAGGCCCACGCCTCATTTTACTGCCTCTATTTGCTCTTACTGCTATGTTAATACACTCAATGATGTAGCCTGTGCCGCTATCTTTCACTGATGGAAAAGAAGTGATATATGGTTCTACTACAGCAAGGCTTTGTGCAGACAGGCTCTGTACTCATTGACCCAAATTTTGCTCCTCACACAAAAGAAGCTTTTTCTTTTTTTTATAGAATCGTTTTCATTCAGATTTCGAACACACTGAATTTCAAGAAAATAAATTCACATGCAGGCCTATCAGTGCAGGCATATTTACAAACTGCATGCACACACACCTGGCCCACATGCTGTGTGTGTGTTTGTGTGTGTGAGAGAGCAGCTTTTTTGATTACACAACACAATAAGAAGAGAGGGCATTATACATTATTTAGCCATTTTGTTGCTGTGTGAGGGAGAAAACAGAAATTTTAGGGGGTCTCCAGAAAAGGGAAAATGAATGAATGGGTGAATTGTGATCATAGATTTAATTCTGGCTGCCCTTGTTCCCCCACATTTAGACATCATGAATGAGAGCCTTTGTAATAGAACATGATATTTTCACCAAGAGAGGTCTGGATATGAAGTCATTGCACTGTGTACGATCATAATCATTGACAGAATTGAAAATCTATACACTTGTGGGCCAAGTGTGGAGAATATTCACTTGAGGAGGTCATATTGATATTCAAAGGTGCTCCTTAAGGATTGTGCATTCCCCGTTCAGGAAGAAAATCCCAGGTCATAAGCCCTTCACATCAGGGGGTCTGCGCTGCTGTGGGAGAATGAAGGTGTAAAATCAATGTACAGCATTTAAATTTGGTCGGTTCAGTCTCCTGTTCAATACAAGACAGCAGCATCTAAAATCTGGATGGTATTTTCTGTGTTCGTTGTTGTTGGATTAATGGGAAGCCTGCTCTAGTCATGGAAGCCTATCTAGCCTATCAAGGTAGCGCTGAATTTCCTCTGATACTGTGTGAAGGAAAACACTTGGAATTACAAGGGGGAGTTGTAAATGCTGATGAACAGCACTTCTATTGATGCAGTGGGGTCTGCTTAGTATGCTATCCCCTGGCACACACACACACACACGCACAGTCACAAAGACATTTGTCTGGCTGAAACAGAAAAATAAATTAAACTACATCAGAGGTCCATCCAGCCCCATCTAGCCATTGCTCTTTTTTTATTTATGCGCAAGGCTGGACGAATGGTAACAATTCAGTCACTCCCAACATTGAATCCAATACTGAATTAGCTGAGTATACAATCTCTCCTTTTTTTCTCATCGGTGCAGAGTTAACTAGGTGTCATAAATGGTAGAATGAGTCTGCAGTGGCTTCCAAGCAAAACCTCTGCCATTACCAAAAACAAAATTGTCAAGGTATTTTCTTCCAGAGAACTGTCTTTGTTGTAAATATTATTAGGTGATCTGAAAATGAGCCACTGATTACATCTCACCCCAAACTGACGTTTTCTGTGTTGCCATGGTATCAAGGCTGTCACCCAAGAGCTATCGCATTCTAACATTGGCAGGGAATTTGGCAGAGTCTGTAGGAAAAGGGTGTCACAACGCACATACCCACATTCACAAACACAGATGTGTTAGTTAGATGGCCGTAACAGCATCGATGTTTGGTCAGGATGTTTGGACTTGGGCTACAAGAGCATTTATCAGACACAATAGAATTTCTACCAGCTCAGTCAAAATTTGATCCACTTCAGCAGATGCAGCAGCTCCATTTGGTCTCATAAAGTGGGCAGGCTGAGTACCCATTTCACTGTTTTGTCGATACCCTTTTACCATCATGTATTGCAGCATCAGTTTACCTCCTTGACACAACAAAGCTTATTTTTGGCGGTAGCAGATATCCAGCTGCTTTCGCTGTATAACCCAGGTGAGACACTGCCATGTGCCATTATGCCGGCCTGTGTGGAGGCATACCAAGCAGACTTCATCTCATTAACTTCCCCTCTCAGGGCTGCTTTCCCTGATTCCCTGCCCAAACGTGGATTGCAGAGGCTTTCTCACATGAGCTCCAGCATAAGTTAGACCATCTGAAAACATATCCCCCATGACCTCACCGGCCGATTGGCATGCAGCATGCTGCATAAGGCTTTTCTTGGCGAATGCTGCCCCAGGGAGAGCATAGATATCCTCTCCAGTACACTGCTGCTGCGCATGAATGTCTGTCTCCATAGCTGGGGGTTGTTGTGTAGTGAGCTACCTCTATTAGGCACAATTCCACCCACTGGTGTGTGAGTGTGTGTGTGGGTGTGTGCTGTCAGTCTGTGCTCTGAGAGAGAAAAGACCTGCTCAGAGGTAGTAAAGGAACATTTGATTGACTAAGAAGGAGATTATCGTTAAAGCACCAGTAGATTATCTGCTTTTTTGTTTATTTGTGGCCCTCCCATGTCGCCTCACTATAATGAACAGCCCAACCTGTAGGATAATGATTTTCCGAGGGAGTGACATTTAAAGATGAAGTGTGTGATTGATGAATTCATTGATTGATTATCTAGTTATTTGTTCATGTACTTGATGAGTGTGACCTGTTATGCAAATCTCTGTGGAACACCCCGTAATTAAATGCAAATTAGGTAGACAGCAACAGATCTTTCCCGCCCGGTCTCAGCAGCGATGGGGCTGTCCTTTTGTCCTCACAAAACGAATTTCGTAGGGATTACCGTTGCAACCATTCTCTTCACGTTTGGCTGAGTTTTCACCGGCGAAAAAAGCCCCCATCTCCGCAGAGTGAATCAATATCACGTCCTCAGCGCCATTCTAGTCGGGAAGTAGCAGGTCCTCTCCGCCTCATTGCACATCCAGAGGCCGTGCCACTCAGAGCAGAGCAGAAGGTGGTTGGCACACATTCACACAAACATGAACAGGCACACACTCCCTTGAACACTCGCATGCACCTCCTCTCTTGTACCCGCTCCCTGATATACACAAACATGCAGACACACACACACGCACACACACATATATATATATATCTTCTCCCTTCCACATGGGTGCCTGCACATCAATCCACATAGCCTCGCAGTATTGCATGACGCTGAAGTCATCTGCCATCTTTAAGCAGCGTCATAACAGCATTTAACAATTACTCTACAGTCCATTTCTCAGCAGTTTCACACTGAGATCTCTGCGCTGCTGTTCCCCTGACTAAAACGCCACACCAGAGAGCCAAGGGAGCGCACTTGTGTGACTTGGTAAAGGGGGTGAAGTTGTCCCTCGTAAAAATGGGTCAGGAAAGACATTGATGCATGGCCGCTTGATCAGCAGTATTCATGAAAATGTCATACCTAGTGTGCTCTCCCAAATGATATCATCCCTCCCCTTGCTATTATGGGCCATTTTAACGCGACCTCTTTTCTCCCCGCTTGTCAGGCTGTGATACATTTTATACAGCTGTCAAAATGCAACTGTTGTCAGTGGATGCCACCAGGCTTCACTCCCTTTTAACATGAAAAACATGCCCCCACATGGCAGCGTGTCACTCACATTCTGTCTGAGGTATTCTTCACTCTGTGACATTTTCTTCATACTCTGACTGTCAAGGTTATTATACTGTGAGTTCTGTGTCACAGCTCTGGTGCAGCAGAGGCTTTTGAAGCACGAAGTAACTCGGTTGGCTGGCCCTTTGCTGAGGCAAGATTTTTATGCAGTCTCTAAGACCAAACGTTGGCAATGGGGGCATTACCAGCAAACCACAGAAAGCCATAATCATAAATCAGCCATTCTGTTCTGTATTTAAAGGTTAGCCTTTGTATTTTTACTACAGTTGTGGGATTGGATCTCTTGTTCTCTGTGTTTGATTGGATTGGTGTTCCTTTCTGTGTGCGGTAACAGGACACCCAGAGGGATGAATATTGCATGCTGAACAAAAATGACAATAAATTTAGTTTCAAATATAATCAGGGCTAATGTCACACCAAATCGGCTTTATTGTGTCGTACTCCTGCACAGTTATGCTCTGAGCTCCACTTTCTTAGTTTTATGACATGCTATATCCGTGACAAGGTCTCAGGATTCATCAAATGGATCCCTCCTTATCCCCCATCTCAGTTGTGTCATAAGTAAGAGTAGCAGAGAGAGCAGAGAGAAAATCAATAGCCAGGCATAGCACATCCTCACGGAGGCAGTGGGCCCCATCATCCCTTCCCATTGGCGATATGATCCTGGGAGACATCAGTCTAATTCTGATGAGGCACTGGACCGCCGGTCTAGACTTTCATCCTTCTGTACACAAACATGAAAGGACTTGCATTATCATATCAAAAAGTAGGATCAGCAGAGCAGGGGCTAAAAAGTATAACTGTCGCGATGTTATTCTGACATGTGCAGGTGAACAATTATTTTAATGTCTAATTGAACAGCCTCTATGGTTTGTTCAAGCATTGACTTGTTTAGCTCCCTGCTCAGCTTGGATTCTCTGCAAATCTCAGCTCTGAGTTGTCAATAGTAATATTTCAAATCTAGTGCGAAAGCTGACATCTTAGCTTTACAGAGTAGAATCCCCCAGCGCCGTTTTAGGAGGGGATTTCTCAGTGCAGGTGTGATAGAGATTACACAAATTACAAACAATCACCACATTTCATGCTCTGCATTCCCAAACTGTTTCATAAATAGCATGCCCCCCCTCTTTCTCCCCCCCCTCTCTCTCTCTTCACCGGTCTTGTTTAGGTGTATTAACCTGACTGGAAAGCCAAATGGAGTCTCTCCTGGTTTATCTGATAGTCCTTGGCATGGCTGTGAAGGCCCACAAAGTTCAGGTCTGCCCCAAGCGCTGCGTCTGCCAGATGCTTAACCCCAACCTGGCAACCTTGTGCGACAAAAAGGGGCTGCTCTTTGTGCCCCCAAACATCGACAGGCACACGGTGGAGATGCGTCTGGGCGATAACTTTGTAACCAGCATAAAACGCAGAGACTTTGCTAATATGACCAAGCTGGTGGACCTGACCCTTTCTCGGAACACCATCGGCTCCATCGCGCCCCACGCCTTCAAAGACCTGGAGAACCTGCGCGCCCTTCACCTCGACAGCAACCGGCTAACCCGCATCACCAACGACACCTTCAGCGGCATGTCCAAGCTGCACCACCTCATCCTCAACAACAACCAGCTGATCAACATCCACATCGGGGCCTTCAACGACCTCACAGCCCTGGAAGAGCTGGACTTGTCCTACAACAACTTGGAAAGCGCCCCGTGGGTGGCCATTCAGAGGATGTCCAGCCTCCACACCCTTAACCTGGACCACAACATGCTCAGCTATATCCCAGAGGGCACCTTCTCCGGCCTGCAGAAGCTGAAGAGGCTGGACGTGACCTCCAACAAGCTCCAGAAGCTTCCTCCCGACCCCGTGTTCCAGCGGGCGGGGGTCCTGGCCACGTCGGGGATAATGGGCCCTACGTCGTTCGCGCTGAGCTTTGGGGGAAACCCGCTGAGGTGCAACTGTGAGCTGCTGTGGCTGAGGAGGCTGAGGAGGGAGGACGATCTGGAGACCTGCGCTTCACCCCAACACCTCGCTGGACGCTACTTCTGGACCGTTTCAGAGGAGGAGTTCCTGTGTGAGCCTCCTCTCATCACCAGGCACTCTCAGGTATAACTGTATGCAGGTATAATTGCACTGTGAGATATAACGCTAGCTGCTAGTAAAAATATTGCAAGGCTGTTCTGGCTTGTGAGGCTTATATTCGGTGTGATGGGCACAGAAAGCACAAAATGCCAACCTGGATTAATTTAAGCAGAATCAATCTGCCTCAAAGCTGATCAACTTGCAAGGCTCTTCTGGCTTGCGAGGCTAACCAAATATTGTTTCAAATAAAATATATCATGCAGGGTTTACTTTAAAAATCTAATCAAATTGTGGCCTTGAGATTGTTTGGAGTTGCTCTTTTTCATGGATTTTCAGTTATCAGTGTAATAAAGCTATTTGTAGGTTTATAATGGATCTTCTGTGACGCTCTTGTTACACAGTGAAAGCTTACAGTGACTTAGCCCTCGATTGATGCATGCAAACAAAATCATCTGATTGCAAATCCTTTCTAAATAATCACAGCTATATATCCTCATTTACATTCACTAGACTCCTTTCAGATAATTGCAGTGAAACTAAATCTTTACTAAGACCGTTGCATATACACTCCAAAATTACTGTCATATACTTCATACGCAGGGTAATTCCTGTTATCTTGATGAAGATGAATAGCTGATTATAGACACTAAAGCTTTAAAATGCAACAATTTAGAAATATTGATCATCAATAATGGCATTAATTATGGTATCTCACTCATTTAGGCTGTCTCAACATCAACAATTGAACATGAGTAGATTCAGTGTTCCTGTATTTTGTCAAATATGCAGAAGTCCCAGCTCTAACTGCCTTGCCTTCCTTGCCTCAGGAGCTGCGAGCGTTGGAGGGTCAGAGTGTGACTCTGCGCTGTAAGGCCAGGGGCGACCCAGACCCCATTATCCACTGGATCGCCCCCGACGGACGCCTTATGTCCAACTCCTCCAGGGCCGTGGTCCACAGTGACGGCACGCTGGACATCCTCATCAGCACTGTCAAGGACTCCGGTCTGTTTACACCCAGCGGCTGTGCTTGTGTTGTTGACTGAACGAAATTACTTGTTTACTTGGGTACACCAGTGGCCCATAGGACTGAAGTATTTGTCTACATCAGTTGATAAAGTTTGGAGTGTGGAAGTGTGTAGGCTGCTGGCACACTGGTTAAAGTCACAATGAAATGAAAAATGACCTTTTTTTTTTTACATTGTTAGCTGATTTTCCATATCATTATATACACCTATTTACAATACATACCAAAGATTATCAAGTTATCAAGTTAAAATGATAAAGTTTTTATTTTCTCAGATTTTTATATCAAAAACCCATTGCTTTCCCTTCCAAGAAAACTAAAAACCAACCAATAATATCACAGATTCCCTCTCTGCCCCTCCCATCATGTAAAACTGCCTCTTCCTGGCAGATACTTCTATCCCACCGGTTTACACCACCGGACACTTTCGAATGATCCCACCCCACGTTTTGTCCCGCCCCAACATCCTGTTTCAACCGGAAATACAAGCAAGTTCTCAAAATGCCATTTCATTGCGACTTTAATAGATGTGTGGCGTGTAGTACTAGTCTGTGCATCATAATGAATATCAGGGAGGATGATAATCTTCTGGGTTCGTGTTCCAGGCTCCTTCACCTGCGTAGCTTCCAACCCGGCCGGGGAAGCCCAGCAGACAATGGAGCTGGTCATCGCTAAACTCCCCCACATCACCAACAACACTATCGCGGAGCAGGAGCCCGACCCCGGATCATCAGATATCGCCACGGTGACCAAGACGGGGGCGGAGGCGGGAGGCGTGCCCCTGGGGAACGCAAAGACGAGCCAGGAGAAGAAAGTGGTAATTGCTGAGGCTACCTCCACCTCGGCCCTGGTCAAGTTCAACTTCCAGAGGAGTATTCCTGGAATCCGCATGTTCCAAATCCAATACAATGGCACCTATGATGATTCACTGGTCTACAGGTAGGCAGCAACACATGCCGAGTCGTGCTGGATTGATATGAAACATGCCGAGGTTGTAGAATCAAACTGGCAGTGAGGCTCCTTTCTCTTAAAGTGCTGGTGCTATACAAATAAAAGATGAACCTGAAATCTGCATGGTTTTATGCAAACTGTGTTTAAAAGCTGTTGTGAACCATGTTATAAAAAATCTCATAACCCTTGTTTTACCTTTTATAGTCTACTTTCATTGTTTAAACCCCATTGGAAATTCAGTCATTAAGAATTGGACCTGGCTGTCAACATGATTATTTGTGGTGTCTATTTATCCCATCAGGAAGACAG
Source organism: Centroberyx affinis (assembly GCF_046629955.1). NCBI lineage: Eukaryota > Metazoa > Chordata > Actinopteri > Beryciformes > Berycidae > Centroberyx > Centroberyx affinis. The sequence goes on along the minus strand of NW_027281631.1, from coordinate 29,698 downwards.
ACTAATGCACTGTATCAGACTTCTTTTTCTTTGACTGATAATCCCCCTTGCCAGAGTGTATCATTTACTATGTGCAAAACCTTGATAATGCCTAATCAACAAAATCAAAATAGAATGTCAGCACTAAGCTGCAGACTGATAGGAAGATGAAAGAGAAGTCAGCCAGTGTTTTACAAAAACCTTCAGAGGCTTCACACATCTTCGCCCATCTGAGAAACTGGCGTACACAGCATTCTTTCATCTCTCCCCTCTTTCACTCCATATTTAGTGCTTATCACTAAGATATGATAGGACCATCACACAGACGCTTTTATCCAAACGGACTTCAAGTCAACAACACACATGGCATGCAGCATTGGCTACTGAATGCAGGAGACACGTTAGGGAATCAAGCCCATAATCCTGATGTTGTGAACAAACGGAGGCATCCTGCGTCCCCAGCTACCGAAAGCAACCTTTTATCAGTGATGATGTTGGAGAGAATAAATCAAATGTCACAAAAGATTATGCCTCAGACAGATCTTAAATAGCCCCCTGAGAGACAAATGATTGTCATGTCATTTCATCGCTACAAAACAATAAGCCGGTTAATCTGATTTGCTTCTGTCTCCTGTCATTTAACCCTCTCTAGTCGATATCAGGATTCACAACGCGTTTGTTTTACAGGATGATACCCCCGACCAGTAAGAACATCCTGGTAAACAACCTGGCGGCCGGCACGCAGTATGACCTGTGTGTGCTGGCCATCTACGATGACCAGGTGACCGCGCTGACGGCCACCAGGGTGGTAGGTTGTATCCACTTCACCACTGAGCCGCAGTACCTGAGATGCCACTTCATGCAGTCCCAGTTTCTCGGCGGCACCATTGTGGTTATCATCGGAGGGATTATTGTGGCCTCAGTGCTTGCCTTTATCATCTTCCTCATTGTGCGCTACCGGGTCTGTAACCAAGGAGATGTAGATAAGGTCAGTTTTGCATGATTCCTTCTATGTTGTTCTTTATCTGTTCGGTATTGTTGTTGACGGTGTCGATATTGAAAGGGATGCCTCAAAGAATTGCTCTCATTCCTCTGTCTCCCTATCTCCCTCGTCTTACTTGTTTCTTGTCTCTGCTTCCATCTCACTTTATCTCAGGCGCTGGAGATGGGGGATATTCGCTCGCTGAGCAGTGACGGGCAGCTACAGGGCTGTGGGATCCCCAAGTCCCTGTCCAAGCAAGTCCTGCGACCAGAGAAGAATGACAAGGACTGCCTGAGAGTTGCCCTGCCGCCCCCGGAGCCAGCCAAGCAGCGACTGCCAGTCGTGGTAGCGACCACCAAACCCTCCATCCCTGACTGCACCGTCTCTACCTCGGCTGCCAGCCACAGCTGGCACCCGGCCTCCCCAGGCACTCTGAGGCCCAAACGTTCCACCGCTCCCTCGAAACCCTCCGAGGCCCGCCGAGCTGAAGCTCAGGCAGACGTTGAGCTAGATAACATGAACCGGAATAACTCCTCAGAGGTTAAAATGGCCACCACTGTTGCAGTGGCTGTACCCGGCCAGCCCACCAAATGGACTGCGGTTCCTAGGGGCCCGCGGCCCCTCCAAGCCCCCCGCCATTACATGACTGTGCCTGCAGGGGGTACGAGGGTGAACCGCAGGCACTCCCTGAATGTGGACTCGTATAAAGAGCGCTACTATGTGGCCTACCCCAAAGCTGGGGGCAGTTTGCGCTCCAAGCGGAGCCTGTCAATGAGTGGAGAGCTGCCGCAGCTCGAGAGCACAACAAACATTCGCCGGGCCAGGGACAAGCTCTCCAGGTCTGAGTGGCTTCTAGAGAGCACTTTATGATTTGGAGTTTATGACCTGGGTTCTCTTGTTTTCTTAGATTGGATTTGTGGCCCATTGTGGAACAGACAGGGATTTTATGCCTTGTTTTGAGCTTTTGTGCTCTCTAATGAGGGACCTGTAAGCTTCTGTCATATATCTGGGGGCAGAGCAGGCATACAGGGTTATGGGAAGCGTTTCACATTTGTTTTCTACCTTATAACCTATCAAAGTCTTCTTTATAGCGACATTTGATCGAACTTTGATGAAAGGCACAACAATGTATAAAGCAACTTCATGTACAAAAAAATGTTTAGTTGTGTGAGGTATATCTCAAGACAACGTAAGTGTTCACATGGTATTGAATGCAGTAACCTTGTTGGACATATTATAACAAAGAAAGAAAGGGAAACAGGTAGTTGGGGTTGGGGTTGTTATACCTGTACTCGCATTGCCTGTTACTTAAAGTGATACAATCTGTGTAGACTTTGGACATGATTCTTGTCTCCGGCTCTACAGACAGATGGTGACATGTCTTAATTACCTTGGCGGTGGTTTGGAAAGATTATGAATGTGCTGCACATCCCAGAGGTGTTGGGACAGAATGTAGTAGACAGAGCCCAAATCTTTTCATCACGACACTCCAGACACAGCACAATGCGGCATTTGTGGCACAAGTTGACTCAGCCTAATACTGCCCTCCGGTTTGAATCAATACATTTTTATCACATAATTACATAAAGACTCAACACTGATAGGATTCCTGTCATGACTGATTTGAACGACAATTGAACCAACACCAACAACATGACAGGTGCATGAAGTGATCCGATATTGCGTGTGGATGAAATCCAGAGGAAAGGGACATCGTTCATTTCCATATTTTTTACTTACTGATGCTATCATGTCACACCAGTGGCAACCATTGTAAATTAACTTGTCGATGTAAGAGAAACGATAATCACATGAGTATGGGAGGAAGTCAGCTCTTGATTTTGCTGTTGTTTCTGTTTGATGTTTACCAGTATAAATAAAACAGTGATAAAAGGGGCATACTCATGTTTTTTTAAGAGCGATGCAGTGATACAGCGTTGCTTCACATCCTTTCAGATTTAATCCACTTTCAGTTTGCCTTGTGAATTTGCCAGCTGCCTAACTTTTCCCCCAAGTCCCTCTTCATAGCATCAGTAGTCGAGTGCAGACCGCTGTGTGCTGTAGCCTGCATCTCGGTTGGTTGTATCTACACTATCTCAAGGTAAAGCCCTATCAGAGCGAACAAAAACAACTGATGTATCCCTTAGTTCAGCAAGCTCTACCAGTAATGATTTTGGGGGGTTTCCGTAATCTTGAAGCAGCATAATCCCCCCTCTCCCTGCGAGCGCCGGACCTCTGACAGATCTCTGCCCTGAGCGCCTTGTGTTTGTTCAAAGGGAAGAGGGAAGCAGATGATGAAAAGAGGCCATGCTAGTCACCGGGGACGCCTCTCGCCCGCACATCCACGCACGTCTGACAGCGCTGCCTCTGCCCTCAGACTCTGCGCCGGGGATGGCAGGCAGGCAGGCAGGCACTGCAGAAGCCTGCCGCAGGAACGAGAGGTTAAACACGCCAGCCTCCGCAGTGGGAAACCTGCACACAACTAATCTACAATTACAGTAATGTCTCACATCGCTGGACTGACATGATATGCGTTATCTGCCGGAATGCGAGCTCTGATTCACCCAGTGTTTCTGGTGGTCGGATGCTGCCCGGATTGATTTGTGTACATGTGCACCGAGCTGGACCTCGAGGGTTGAGATCCTGGTGAAAAACAGTGTTATAGGCTACAGGGAAAACTGTTAAGAAGTGCTGCGCATACACAGTATGTTAGACATACATTAATTGCTGTCACCCAAACAGGCCCTGGATTCAAGCACCGTTATTTATTATTTCTAGCTCATTACGGGTGATTAAAATGCTGAGGAGCTTGGCCTGGACCTTGGTTCAGTCTTTGGTGAGTGCCAGAGGTGTGTGTTAATAATAGATGCGTTTCTGGGGAGGGTGGGAACGAGGGGAAGAGAGATGAGGTGAGGAAGAGAGAGAGAGTGAGAGGAGTAGATGGAAGGTTTTGAAACAAATATGGCAGGGAGGGTGAGAGGGAGGGGGAGGGGAGGGGAGGGGAGGGGGGCGGAGGTGCGGAGAGGGAGCGAGAGGTGGAAAGAAAGTAAAGAGGGTTTCAGTCAGAGACGGGGAGAGAGAAAGAGGGCACAGAAAGCTGAGCGTAAGAAAGAACGTAGAGCAAAACAGAAAGGGAGTGGAGGAGACAGAAAAGAGCATTCTTTGTAAGCCAGCCATGCAGCCTCTGGCTCTTCAGTATTCAGTGCACCTCCACAAAGAGGGGAGGAGGAGGGAGGAGGGAGGGGGGGGGGGGTGAGGGAGGGGCAGGGGGTTTAGGAGGAAATGGACCTCGGCTGGAGGTCTGGCAATGAGCAGAGCGATGTGCGCCTCGCGGCCAAATCAGAGCCGCACGCTCACCCCCTCACAACGCCGCATGATCCTGCCCCACTTGCGAACCCCCCCATCATACCTTTCCCATATCTAGACTTCCTCCTACGCCCCCCCTCCCTCTTCCACCCCTCCATCCCACCGCCATCTGACCTATCTCCCTTCTCCCTCCTGCCCCTTCTCCACTCCACTGCCTTGCATCACGCTGATTCACTCCACTCAACTGCAAGACTCTCGCCACACACCCTCACATCCTCCCCTCACATCCAAACCCCTGACCCCCACCCACCGGCCCGCTCGAGGACTCGCCTGCCAGTCTTTTGTGTCTCTGAGTCCGACCGGCCTTCCGCAGCCAGGCCGGCCGATCACCACACAGCCAGCACTGATTTGATATGCTACTCAAATGCCACTGGGTCAGAGTGATCGTCAGAGACAATTTGATTAGCTTTTCCCCCTTCTCAATAGGGGCCTGAATGTTCCACCAATTAAATCCATTTTCTGCTGTCACTGGTAATGGACTTTTCATTCCTTTGTGTGAGTTTCAGTCTGTCCTGACAGGACAAGTCTCTTTACGGAGCACTTAAACCAACATGGTCACTGATGCCGCAATTGCCTCCTTTTAATCATGATATGGTGAAAATCACATTGGGGCATTGACGTGTCCAATTTGTGGTCAATTGTCTTGTTTGAAGAGATCGTTGAGGCTATTTCAACAAACCGAAGAGCCTATTAGAATCACAGTTAGAGAGGAGTAATAGGAATGTTTAATTGAAGAAGACCGAGGTACTTCAACAAGTGTGTTGGCACCTTTTACCCTCCATGCAGCAATTCAGTGTTTCATTATCTCCGCACAGCAGGCGGCTTTAGCCCAAGTTACACATGAGACATTGCTTCCCTGGTAAGCATTATCCTTAAGAGTATATGTAGAAAGCGCCTGGGGCCAGATAGTGAATGTGACCAAAACACCAGTGATATCCCTCTCAGGGGGAACACACAGGGGGGAGATGGTGCAGTGTAAAATATGCACAGGCAATTCCAAAGAGTATGCATTATTGAGAGGAGTAAATGGGTCCAGGATGAACATGGCTCATTAATACTGAATGTGATTACTGTTTCTGGGAAAACAGCAGTCTGGGCAAGGGGAGAGATAATTGAAATGGTCAAATCAAAACTAAAGACTTCCTCGTTTACTCAGCACCAACTGTTACCGTCTAGTCAAGCTCGTGACTAAAGTTGATAACTAATGATGATGTTAATTGCGCGTCCGCAGAGCTATTTTAGCTTCCTCTCGACCCATGTTGTTCCGTGGCCTTGTGAGTTCAAGGGTTTGGAGAATAGAGTCATTCATTTTTTATCGGCTCTGCTTTTGAATCAACGATACTTCAATCGCCAACGGGATCAAGCCAAGAGAGAAAACGAGTGAGCGTTTTTTGAACTCCCATTAGAGAGCGGAGGAGTTGGCTGAGTGAAGGTCAAACACCACGGGGTGCCGACTGAGTGACTTCCACTGTTTGACACGCGGACTCAGTAAGTGTCACGGCAACGTCCCACTGCACAGACACCAGATTTGGCTTGACGTGAACCCAGATTATCTCGTTGCCCCCCTGAGGGGTTCCCACGCTGAACGAACAGATGCTTCCTCCTCTTCCTCTCCTCTCCTGCCGCCTCCCCTCTCTCGGTTACATATGCTCCAGGGTGATGGACGACAAAGAGGCTTGCTGCAGTTTACACCAGACATACCAGGCACCATTAGGAACCATTTTCTGCCCATTTGCCTGATAGCTGCTATCGCTTATAGAGGTGATTTGCTCTCTGTCTCGGCGCTGAGCGTCCCCAATGATGGATCTGCCATTGATTGCCAGTGCTGGGGATCACTAAGAGAGCAGTAGCAGCAACCGAGCAGATCTGCCAGTCAGCCCCAACTATCTATCAGCGGCTGGTGAAGGGGGGGACGGTTAAGCCTCTTTAAGGATCCCATTCACAGTGACTTACTAGTACTTATGCTAATCTTGTTATCGCTACAGGCTTCTGGTAATGGAGGATACAGGAGGCTGTTGGGAGGTTGTGGACCACATGGCTTTGCTCACTCATCTCAGAAACATCCAGTGGTCCCAAGCTATTATATTAATGTGTGCATGCCTGGGTATCACCGGGCCAGGCTCATCCTCACGTGGTTAAATCATTTCTACAGATGCACACGAGATACTGCATGGCTTTACGGCTGTCATGCCAGGATTATGAATCGACTGTGTAGGCCTAGTAATCTTGCTTATTTATTGGTCATAGTGATCTCATCTAAGTGTGCTTGTTAAGTTGAGATATCAAACCATGATGTCACATTTAACATGAATTTCACACTAATTGGCCACATGAAGCATACAAGCTCACGCACACACGGGGATATAGATAGAATAATGAGTGCGATGGCCCCTCAGTAATTGTTTGATCATTTGTCATCCACTGCTGCTGATGGGACAGTGGTGCTGCTGGGATATTGAGAATGTCAGGTAGCTCTTCATAAACAAGGCTTTAAAGGTCTTTTGATCTTACTGTGACTACGTTTGCGATGTAAAAAAAAACAACAACAACAACACACAGATCACACCCCCAGTGCAGCGTGCAGCGTTACAGTCAGTGATATGAAATGTAGATGCAATAGCTATACTCTTTTGAAGAGAGTGCGCACCTTTTAGTGACCGGGGTGGGGTGGAGCGGGGGAGCGGGGGGGGGCGGAGGAGAGGTTGGACGTGATGAGGATCCTGAAATGAAGCATTCATCAAATAAAGGTCGATTTGTGATAGACGTTTGGTGGTTGATGAGAGTGAGTGAGAGAGAGAGAGAGAGAGAGAGAGAGAGAGAGGGAGAGATACTGGTAGCCTATATATAACCTATAGAGAGAGTCAGACACGGAGAGAGAGAGAGAGAGAGAGAGAGAGAGAGAGAGAAGGAGACAAGGACACAGGTATATACAGGGTGAGAGAGAGACAGACAGACAGACAGAGATGTATATAATGTATTGTCCATACAGGGAGAGACGGAAATGGATACAGAGGGGGGCTGAGAGAGAGAGAGAGAGAGAGAGAGAGAGCGAGAGAGCGAGAGAGAGAGAGAGAGAGAGAGAGGCGGGGGGAAGAGAGGCAAGGAGATTGGTATATCAGGTATATACAGGGAGGGAGGAGGGAGAGAGGAGAGAGAGAGAGAGAGAGAGAGAGAGAAGCTGGTGTATATATAGAGACAGAGAGAAAGAGAGAGAGAGAGAAAGAGAGAGAGAGAGAGAGAGAGAGAGAGAGAGAGACGTAAACAGAAAGAGAGAAAGCCTATATTGGTCGGATAAAACCTGCCTCGACATTTAAAACATTCACAGACAGCTCTCAGATGTGTAATGAGTGTTTTACATGGGTTGAGAATCTGCTCTGCTGATGCTGACAGGGCGGAGTGTTGTGCTCTGCGTCTGCAGCGGCAGTCCTGGTATTCAGGGAGTATCTCAGCCTCTCTCTCTCTCTCTCTTTCTCTCTCTCTCTCTCTCTCTCTCTCTCTGTCTCTCTCTCTCTCTCTCTCTCTCACCCTCCTCTGTTACCTTGGCAACATATTTTCTGCATGGAAATAGCATCTCTATCTGTGCCCACCGCGAAAAAAAAAACGAAGCACTTGAAAAGATTTTAAACGCGTCTAGAACAGATTTAAGTTCAGAGATTTGACCTGCAGATGAAATTGAGCTGTGCAGAAACAATGCTGCGCACGTTACCATTCATTTGGCTGTGAGATAGAGAGAGCCATGGATGAGTTAAGCATAATAGTCATGGACAGACTTTGACTGTGTAACCAGCAGGGATGTATTGCAAGGTAAACCCACCTAAAATTAAATTTGCTCAACTCCTTATATACGGAATTAAGTTTACTCACCTTTTTGGGTTGACACAAATCTTTATGACCTAAATTCACAGTAGGCTATTGCCCTAAATCATAAAATAATGTCAAACTGGTGTAAGTTATAGGAAGACATGGTATTTTCAGGGGGGGAAATATAAATTACTGTCGAAAATAGGCTATAATAGGGTTGTGTTTATATTTTTATGTTGTTGTTTTTTTTTGCCTCTTGATCTCCCACTGGAGGAAATAATAATAATTTTATTTACCTATGACTATGAAAATCAGTTTACCGCAGGCGCCCATGAAGCGCCGACGAGAGAAGGATCCTGCAAGAATATTATCAAGAAATGTAAAATAAATAATAAACCACAGAGGGCTGATCAGGTCGATCTGTACGATTTCCTGATTTAGTCTACATTCACGGATGAAGGGTTTAGTGCCGCGGCAGCAGGCTGCCCTCGTGCCGGGCTGCTCGGTTTGGTTCAGTGTGATAAACCTTTGTTTGCTCTCCGCCAGAGAAAGAGAGGGAGAGAGAAAGGGACAGGGGGAAAACTGATGAAAGAAAATCCAGGCGTATAGAGATTGTGGCTGAGATCACACTCCGCTGCAAATAGCCTAAGACTCGGCCAAAGAAGCAGAGAGAGAGAGAGAGAGAGAGAGAGAGAGAGAGAGAGAGAGAGAGAGAGAGAGAGAGAGAGAGAGAGAGAGAGAGAGAGAGAGAGAGAGAGAGAGAGAGAGAGAGAGAGAGAATAACATCCAGGTTAAACACGTAGCACAGGATAAAAAACAAGTGCCTTGGCTCCTGGGAGGGAGAAGCCATAATGAAATAAGCATCTGAGAGAGAGAGCAGGTGTTGGAGGCTTGACAGACTTCAGCTGCATAACAAGTAGCGCATTTACTCTCCCCTGCCTTTGTCAATCAAAACAACCAATCGCATGAATAAATACCCCGTTAGAAAAAAAAAAAAAGAAAAGAAAAAAACAGGAGACCCCCAAGTGGAATCATGCCTGAATCGGGCTTTAAACACATCACGCACGCGCACAAGCACGCGGGGCACATGCAAATGCTCGCACGCACATATAGCCTACACGCACACGCACACACACATATACTCTTTCCCTTTCTAACTTGCTCTCTCACCCTCTCTCTTTCTCGCACGCACGCGCGCGCGCGCGCGCGCACGCACACACACACACACACACACACACACACACACACACAGACGGTGTGGGCTAAACCCCAGTCAGACTGTTGCGGTCTCAGGTAGAGGGAAGTGCATCGGGCTCTGAATTTCAAGCAGCGAGTCAGCGAGTGCATCTGAGTTCTTCGGTGTCTAAAAAGCCGATAAGACATCAGGAATGCACTTGAGCTGAATCAATGTATTTCTTCAGGAAAAAAAAAAAGAAAGCCACTCGGCTCCCTTTTGCTTTTCTTTAACACTCAGACTGAGACCTCAACAGACAGTGAGGAGGAGGAGAAACGCAGATAATGAACTCCTGCTGTTCTCATACAATATGAAGCTCTTCAAACGAGCAGGCTTGGTCACGGCCTTTTAGTCACAGCTGATCCCTTTTATTCTACAATCAAAGGGCGCAGACGGGTTCAGCACCGTGGACAGCGCTGTCACCCTGGTTAAAGTCTTTACCACTTACTGCCAATAGGTGGCAGTAAAAGCTGGTGTGGGCGGGAGTCGGGAGTCTGCAGCAGGATGACAAGGATCAGGCCCAAAGGCTTCCTGGCAGCAGCATCTTGGCAGGACGCTGAGGTAGACAGTGTGGTAATCCTGCTGCCTGAGCAGAACAGGCATGAACTTAAGTGTAAACTCCAATTTGCAAGTGGAGACGTGCAAAGGGAGGAAATCCCACCGAGCCACTGCAGCTTTTAGAACGTGTGCAAGCTAAATATGAATGAAGACACACATTTGGGGCTTTTAATTCCCTGAAAAAAATATACATATGCATGGGACGGCACATGGGATATTCCCTCACCATAGGAATTTAGACATAAGATTAGATTTAGACTTGATAACCACCAGCAGGCTGGAGGATTATACGCTTGGATAATTGCTGCAGTCTGGCCATTAGCACTAATATATGTACCAGAAAGCATTTGCGTCTAAAATGAATAGCAAACACTCGTCAATCAAAAAGATGCACTCAGTAAAAGCACTCGGCTATTTCAACAGGGTTGGAATGACCCATTTTATTGTGGGCAGTTGAGATACATGGGTGTAAATATCAACAAAGGAAGTTAATGGTTGACGTCTGTACATTACATTCTAACAAAGAAAGTGATGGTCTCGCAGTCAATTTAATGTACGTTTCAGATACTTTAACTGAGACAGGCTCTGAGTAAGTTTATATTACTCATTTATCCGTGTAAAGACAGTCCATAGAAAAGATAAAGCAACTCATGACTAAAAGTTTAATTGGTTAACACTTTAAATCACGCCTCTATCTATGTCTACATAATTTCAATACAGCCATACAATACAAGTATACAAGGTTATTTTGTGGTTAGAGAAAAATACAACCAAAGAAGGTATGGAAATGCAAACAAACAGATTTTTTTTAACTTCTCATACATGTGAAACGGGTCACACAAGGCCGAGGCCTTTCATATCATAGGTACAGATCTCATAACGCAGGAGAAAAATCACAATTTTAGTAAACATAGCCCAAGTTAAGTGTACAATATGCACACTTGGAGGAAAAGAAAAAATAAAAGCTATGCAGCAAAATTAATTTAAAGTAAATAAAAAAAGGACAGATTGCTGTTTCTCTCTTCGCTCTGTGGTAAAAATAGTCTCTGGTGTTTGTCCATTAGTTCCATCTTCTGGCAACTGAGCGCCACTGGAGAAAGAGAAGGACAGTGGCGGCAGGGGCGGGTGTTTGGGGAATAGTCACCATGTTCCTCAGCCAATACAACAGCAGAAGAAGGGGAGGGAGGAAAACTAGTTGAATTTCACTATTTTTCAAGTCTTTTATTCTCTGTTTTTTTTTTCTTTTTAAATCAAAAAGTCTCAAGCTTTTCATTCCGTCTTCAAACGAGGTTCCACGTGTGTTGCTAAGATGCGTTGTGTTTTTTTCTGGGTGTGTGTGGCTTGAGGCTGGTGGGTGGGTTCTCATTGGTTGTTTTTGGCTTTGGCGTGTGTGAGGATGTGGGACTTTAGGTTGGTTGACTGGGCGAACTTCTTATTGCAGCCGTCGAAAGGGCAGACGTAGGGCCGGTCTCCAGTGTGGATCCGCACGTGTGTGCGCAGGTTGAAGTCGAGAGAAAACCTTTTCCCGCAGCCCTCAAAGGTACACTGAAGAGGAAAGAGAAGAACAAGGGAATAATTACTCAAGTGGATGATGCAGCGTCTGAAAGTTCCTTTTTGGCTCACCTGACAAGGACTGATAAACAAAAAAAAATTCCCTACTATTTTTGCTACCAAAATATAATTCTTCATAGAAATCAGAAATCACTGTGTACAGAAGCAGGGACTGTGTGTTCATTTAAAATTTGCTCACTCACATAATGGATCATGTTTGCAATTCACCATGAAGTGCAAGATTCAAATTACAAGCAAAAGACTATTTAACCGAGGCATTCAAATGTTACCGTCTCAAAATGTTACCAGTCAGCGTGGCTGGTGACGCGTATTGATCTATCTGCCAAAGACAAATTATACTGGCATTTACCGCTTGCTGCTTGTTACTTTTGGACCCTGTAAGTGAGCAATTAGTTGTTCCATTCTCCTTAGCTTGAATTTTGACTGTGTATGGGTGTGCTTATTTGACAGACAGAGAACGATAGGCTTAAATACCTGAAATGTAAATGCAATGTAAATATAACTGTGTGTGGGTGCGGTGTGTGCAGATGCCAACCTGGAAGGGTTTCTCCCCCGTATGAACAAGTTGGTGACGTTTGAGTTTGGAGCTCTCCACAAAGGCCTTGCCGCACTCGGCGCAGACGTGCACGCGGGGCCCGTGGGTGTGGAGATGCTTCCTCATGGCTGAGTTATCCCTGAACATCTTTGTGCAGCCCTGGGGGGGAAAGACAGTGCAGCACGGGGTTAGCAAACAACACAAGTCTCATCAGGGGTTTTAACTCTTAAAACGGTGCTTAAAAGCAGTGTTTTTTCCCCTCTTGTACACAAATACAAATATAAAATGTGTTGTGTTTTGTATCCTTTGCTTTCATCAGGTTTCTAAATAATTCATCTACTAACTTTTCTTTGAATTAGGATCCTGAACAGGGGTGCAACTGCCTTGTTTTCTCCTTATCTATACACAATCCAATCCACTTGTGGTGATACCAACTACTCATAGAGCGAGGAAACCTCAGCACATTAGTCAAACATGTAAGGAAACCTCAGCACATTAGTCAAACATGTAGGGTTCAAATAGAGTTTGATTTTTCTTGTAAGTACACAGAAATCCATACACCCCAGAGCTTTCTCCATGTTGAAATAACCTTTCAAGAAATTCTCAATTTCACTGAAAATAACAAAGCAACAACATAAGACTACTAATCCCATAGAGAACCATTACATTCATGGTAACAGATGCTAGTCAAGTGGTGGGAAGGTTTCTCGGAGGGGCCGGGTCAGCACACTCACTTTATGAGGGCAAGCTATCGTCCTGGGAGCATCGTCCTCTTTGATTTTCCTGGGCTTCATCCTGTTTTAAAAAAACCGACATGGGTCGAGAGTTTAATAAACACAAAACAGACATGCGCACACACACACACACACAATCAAGGCCAACCCTTTAACACAGAGCTTTAACACAGTTCATCTCCTGGTCCAGTTTAGATGTTATATTTTTTACTGTTAATCAATAGCCAGCAGCCGGGCAAGGCTTTCTGTCAAGGTAACAGTTGCCTCACTTAAAATTTTATACCCCAGGTGGCGGTATATGTGTGTAGGTAGGTAGGTTTGTGGAGAAATGTTAAGAGTGCAAGTAATTAAGGCAAATAATAAAAACACACCATGAAAAATGTCATGTGGTTCTGTGGGACCTTGTGAACAAACTATGTTCTCTTAATAAAATGTAAGCCTGCTGTGTAGTAAACTGACCAGCACTTACAAGGCTGGGTTTGGACCAAAAGGCCCTAAACTGCGACTCCTTTAGAGTACAGAGAGCAATCTGATGACAGTCAACAACCTGTCTGACTGCACTGGACAGCTATGGATTCTGGTAAATGCAAAAAGACCCAAGACACTTTTGGACAGTAATGTTATGAGCATAATTTTTTATTGCTTTTCTCGATAAACACTTGCAAAAGAGTAGCAAAAGAGTGGTGACTGTGCAGGGTACCAGGGACAAACTGTTCTCCTAGTCTGGCACCAAATCTGACTAACAATTCATCGTGATTCAAGATACACTGCATGGTGTTATCTTGCTGCACAAATGACAGCCTTGTCCTGTGTGAAATATTCATTCTAGTACGTGTCAATTGTGTGTGTGTGCTTTTCTCAGGAAACGGGTGTGTTTGCTTAGGGATAACAGGCACAGTCAGACACACACACTCACCTGGCAAACTCGGCCAGCTGTTTGGGGTCTGACAGGTCGATGCCCGGGATGCCGCCAGGGGGCAGCTTCTTCCCCGTCATGTACTCCGAGTAGTCCGGAGGGGAGTTCTCCCCGATGATCTGCTCTTCTACCACTGACTCATGGTCAATGTCTTTATTGTCATCTAGAACACATTGTAGAGACTGAACCGATAACATACTGGCATTTCCCTAGCTACACGTCTAAGGAGGTCAAATATATCTGCAGCTGCCTCGGCCAGCAGGATACACTGAGTAATAAGTTATTACATAATGCATTACATTTTAATTATAATTTTAACACGAGATTTAGGTAACCATTACTACTGATAACCTAACATCTTTGCCAATATTCGTTAATCTGCTGCGGCTCATAAAGGCACACTAATGACCAGTGATTGTGGTTAATAAAATTACATTGGAAAGTGAAACCTGCAGCACCATCAACACTTTACACAGACGGTGATAGACGTTACGGGCTGTCTGGTTAACCTACTATCACCAGCAGCCATGGCTAAGAGCTAAACGATTTGCTGGCTAAATAACAACTAGCACAAATTTACATTCATAATAAACTTCCCGCACATCCCGCATTATTCTTCAAGTGCACGCCAGCTGCAGGTGACCGTATGTGCGCCACAGTTTGCGGCCTGCTGATATCCTAAACCCAGCAGTCTGCTCTCTCTCCCCGAAGCGCCGCCGCCATCTCTGCCTGCCCGAACTATCGCCATTTTTTCGGGCCGCCGCCATACTTACTAGTCTCGGGGAATATGGCGGCGCCCAGCAACACCTAAAACATGGCCTCCCTTCAAAACAAAAACATTTCAATCTGCCACAGCGCGTTTTTGCATCGAAAACTTGCATTATTTGCGCTTGCTTTGGCGGTGCGACGGACCACTCCAGGAACTAGTCTGGTGCAGGAGGACAACGCCCTGCAACAAGGCCTCATGCAACGGCTAACAACCAAGCATGAACAATGCGGGGTGTACGAGCTACCGGAGCTGACAGATAGAGCCAGGCTAGCGTTACTTACCCGACGCCCACATTGTAACAGAGAATTCCCCCTCCAGTGTCTTTATCTGCACCTGCTTCTGCTCCCATTTTCTACCGCTAGCCTCCGCACCGCTTAAATAGCTCTTTTTCCCAGCTTTCTTCCCACTGCCGCCGCCGCCGCCTCCTCGTTTCATCCGACCCACCGAGCTTTTCCCGGCAACAGTCACCAAAGTCTGCTCGATGTACTCGTCCTCCACTCCGGGAGCCGGCACGGGAATGAGGATCTGGTCCTCGAACCCGCCGTCCGTGTGCAGGTCCGAGTCGTCCCCGCCGACCACCTCCTCCCGGGTCTGGACCAGGATCACCTCCTGGTGGTGGTGGATCGAGTTGGGGTCGTCCGTGACCAGCGGTTGGAGCGCGATCATGGGCTGGTCGTCGTCGTCGTCTCCCCCGACCACCGTGGTCTCGATAGTTTCCACCGGTATCGTTTCCACCTCTATCTCGTGTAGCTCCACTATTTCGGCCGGCATCTCCGAGCCGTCCGCCTCAATGTACAACGTATCTCCGGATGCCATGTTGAATTCCGCCAGCTTGCCTCTCTCATTCACGCCGTGTTGTGCTCGGTTTTTTTTTTTTGGCCCCACAAACACACCCCCTGCTCCTGCCTCTGTCTGTTCTCCCTCTTCGATAACAACTCTCTTCACTCCGTCCCACGCCACTTCTCGTCGCCACTATGCTCTCATGTCGAAACATCGCGAGACTTCGGTGAACCTGGTAATAATAGGGGGTTCCCAAACTTTTCCCATGCCGGAGACCCCTACATAGATATGGGGTTAAGATAGTACCCCTATTCGGTAATATTTGTCTCAGGAACCTCCCTTTGAAGATATATATATATATATATTTTTAATAAGTATGATTTTGTACATAATTTATACTGTACGCAGGGAGGTAACAGACAAGAGAGTGAAACCTCTGATCAGAATATTCATTTTTTTTTTAGTCATTCTTGTATTCTGTTCTCTCACTGGGCTAACTTTTATTAAATGCAATAATACAAAATTGATCTATTTCTAAATAGTCCCCCTGGGGGTCTCCGGCCCCTACTTTGGCCCCTCCAGGAGTCTCCTATTATTATATATATATATTTCTACTTTCTGTCAGTGCATGAGGTACAAACCCCACCACCACCACACAATAAGCCCAACATCTTATTGCACCACAGATAAAAGCCTTATCATTGCAAAAACCATAACATGTTGAGTCACTGCATCTGCCACCCAGTCTAAAAAGAGTAGACTGAGTTAATCATCTGATTTTTATTATCAGTTCTGACCTGTCTGATCTCCAGGTGGCAGTATGGAGACAGACACATTCTGCCCCTGCTGCATTACAAATATGCATGACCAAAGCTGAGTCTGAAGGGGAATACCTCTCACTTTGCTCTGGTTTAGTAAGGATTTGCCGCTCCTCAGTATGAATCAACATTTGTCAACATGAACAACTCCCTCCCAAAGCCACACTCCAGAGAACTAGCACTAATCTAGTTTGTTCTGTGTTAAAAACCCATTTACATTCAATTTAACTGAATCAAGTATGAATCATCAATTCTAAAGCGAATCACATTTTCTCAAACATAATTTGTGGGCTATTATGTGAGCTAATCTAGCAATATGTGCCTTGTTTTCTCATTAGTTTCAGTTTTTTCCGCCTGCCATATGTCGCAGGTACATGGAAGGCTGTGGAAACATAAAATACCCAATAGCTTTTGATATTAATATCTGTAAGGACAAATGATAACCCATTTTAATCTTCCTGCTACCTACCTTCATGTTTCCACCAAGACCTTGAAACCAGTGGAGGGAGATAGATAGATAGATAGATAGATAGATAGATAGATAGATAGATAGATAGATAGATAGATAGATATGGCATACTAGAGTAAAAAAATAGCAGCATGTAACATTTTTGGGAAACCAAAGGTGCGTTCAAATCTAAGAGGCTGCCGCAAACTCATATATCACATTTTATAGTCAAGGGTTTTGTAACTGCAGCAGTTATATTGAATCTATGAATTTATAATATAATCAAATGACAAACTTAGGGGGAATTTAATAGCTGTAAATTATTATGACAACTATTTTTTTTTAGAATAGCAGTCATAACACACTGCAGGGGAAAAACGAAATATACTATACATTGCATTATTTGTATTGTTTATGTCTTGAATCTACTTAAATGTTTCTGGAGGGCAGGTGAGTATAACAGCATCCTGATATACTACAGCATCCTACACTGTATGTAACACTTGTATAACACAATAAGGGCATTAGCACAGAAACGGCTCAGATGTTTCACAGTTTTCTGTGTTGCAGCAGCTGTAACATATTGCACCCACTCAATAAGCCCAGGGCCTTATGTCGGGATGGAGAGGCATTTCAAAACAATCAAAACTGAAAGGAGAAATAACAGCCAGACATAACCGGCAGACTGGCATCAAAACAGCACACAAACAACCATGAAATAGACAAAATGAAAGAGACGGCCTCATTTATCCAAGACATTGTTCACAGTTTTATTTGAATTCATTTTAAACTTAGTGTGTATCTTTTTTTTTTTCGTTGTCAAACCAGGAAGCACTTTGTCATAAAAGGAAATAATAAAATGAACAATACTTCACCATATCCTTGCAGCCAATAAACATTTTATTAACAACATGATCACAAATACTCTGGTGTATTATTTTTTTTGTTCATAAGATTTGCAATATCCAAAGAACAATAGTTTATTCCACCTTCTGTTTCAGGTCTTTTTCAGTCATGATTCCACACACAGCTGTGTTGGCGAAAAAGGATAAAAAACTTTTTAAAAAATTTTCCAGGTCAGATGATGAGAAAGGAATTTGCATGTGCTTGTAATCGTATCTAAAACAAAACCAAATGAAAACGACCAATATAAAATACAAAAGGCTGACATAAAATGATGTGCAATAATGTTTATCACCATTATCATTACTATCATATTCTCATTATCATTTCCCCATTATTACCATTGTACTCACTAATCTACCACTACTCATAATATACATCATTACATTGACAATCATAAAAATGATAGTAATAATAATGAAAATGATAGCAATAATAACAAAATTTTAAAACAATCTTCTGAAAAAAAGCAGAACAAAAAAAAAACCATTTGAATTTTATCCATTTTCCTTTAGGCCGAGGACAGAGGAACAAACTGGGCGAACAGACAGACAGAGACTTTAAAGTAATCAGAGTAATCAGTGCGAGAGTGTGTGCCCCGTTCACGTCTTCCTCTCCAAACGAAAAAACCAAACCAAAATGTTAAAGAGACATTTCTGAAGTGCCGCAGCAACGTCGCCACATTGCTTCGACACCGCAGCAGAAACAGAAAGAGTAGATGTCACAGTTTGGGGCCTCCGTTCCTGACTCCTCTTCCTCCGGGCCGCAGCAGCTGCTGCAGGGGCGATGGTTCGAAAAGGTGGGGCGCGTCGGGGGAGTGGCTCTGAAAGATTATGTCGTGCTAATTCTACTGAGTTCATGTCTAATGGCTGCAGGCGAGAGAGAGAGAGAGAGAAAAAAAACATGGGGACAAAGTTAAGGTGATGATTCAACCTCTGGAGGGGATAGAAAGGACATATTGCATTCAATGGGCATGGAAATAAAACAAAATGTAAATAACATGGTGAGACTTACAAATGTGGCATGAAAACATACTGATGGTCACAATGTTAAAATTGTAGCAAGTAATAATGTAATAACTGGTCAAAATGTAATAAAACTTGAAAGAAATTGCTGAATAATGTAATAAAATCACATTACTTTAGTGCAATTATTACTTTATAATAGTAGTATATTTTCAACCAATCATGTAATAATAATATTGACTAATAATGTAATAACCCAAGTTATCACATTCTTACTATCTTTATGAACTATTACATTAAGTCAATATTATTGCATAATCACTTAAAATATGTTTCCCCTCTTTATGAAGTCAATTGCCAGTTAATGTAATAATCTGATTTTATTACATTATAAGTTGAAGGAGAGTAATTATACGCACATCACGTAGGTGCAAGGCTAGAAAACTGTGTCAATGAAAGAAGGAGTAACGCCTGCACACTTGCTCCATGCCACAAAAGTTTAATAGTGACAACGTTTCGATCCTACTTGGATCTTCGTCAGGTCAAAATGTTTGACCACACATGGAAACCACACCCATATTTATACATAATACACACCCATTGGCTGACAAGCTCTATGATGGCAGGTGTAGTTAACCATCCAAACCGCCCAGGGTGATAAACATCCAAAAATAATTAACAATTCAATAAAGTACATAGAAAACAGATAAAAAACAGAAAACAGATTACATTAATTTAAGATTTCTTCTTTTCCTCTAAATTAATACAATATTTTTGAACGTAGGTGATGTAGATTTTGATATATGGGATGTTGTATGTATCTGATATTATGCTTATGCTTATATATAAGATATACATGTATGTTTGATATTTTTGAAGTATGGCTTTTGTACTACTGTTTTGTACTATTGTTCTATGTACTTTATTGAACTGATAATTACTTTTGGAGGTTTATCACCCTGGGCAGTTTGGATGGTTAACCACACCTGCCATCATAGAGCTTGTCAGCCTATGGGTGTGTATGATGTATAAACATGGGTGTGGTTTCCACTTTTCAAACATTTTGACCTGACGAAGATCCAAGTAGGATCCAAACATTGTCACTATTAAATTTTTGTGGCATGGAGCAAGTGTGGAGGTGTTACTCCTTTGATTTTATTACATTATCTCAGAATTTATTCCATTAACAAGTTGAATGTTTCTAATTTATAGTAATTTTTAATGCTGTAATAAAATATATATGTTACAGTCTTTATAATGTAACTGCCGGTTAATGTAATAATCTGAAAACTGAAGACTGATTACATAATTTGGGAATTCATTAGGCTTACATTAACA